>NC_037679.1:91000279-91237652 GCF_003255815.1 Theropithecus gelada | reverse complement strand
TTTTTTTTTTTTTTTTTGAGACGGAGTCTCGCTCTGTAGCCCAGGCTAGAGTGCAGTGGCCGGATCTCAGCTCACTGCAAGCTCCGCCTCCCGGGTTCACGCCATTCTCCGGCCTCAGCCTCCCGAGTAGCTGGGACTACAGGCGCCCGCCACCTCGCCCGGCTAGTTTTTTGTATTTCTTAGTAGAGACGGGGTTTCACCATGTTAGCCAGGATGGTCTCGATCTCCTGACCTCGTGATCCACCCGTCTCGGCCTCCCAAAGTGCTGGGATTACAGGCTTGAGCCACCGCGCCCGGCCCATGCTTGATATTATTACTTACATGTTTGGAAACACATGTTGGTTCAAAAAAGATAAAATGTGCTTCCTAAAGTGTTCTACCATAGAGTCTCTCTTTATGTGTGTAGCAACTATTAATCTATTTCTGTATTTTATTAGAAAGTTCTTGACAATTATTTGTGTGCACAAAATTAACAGCTTTACAATAATCATTCATTGTGCGACAGCCTTCTACCACTGCAACAACAGATACAGGTTCATATTTCAACTGACAGAACTTCTAAAGATAAAGTCCCATAAGGGTTTTTTTTTTTTAATCCCAAGTCACCTGAATACATCACAAAGAAAACACTCACCACGTCGCTTTTATTTTCAAGCGGAGCGCCTGCTTCAAGGATGCTGGAGTATGGCCGGGCGCGATGGCTCAAGCCTGTAATCCCAGCACTTTGGGAGGCCGAGACGGGCGGATCACGAGGTCAGGAGATCGAGACCATCCTGGCTAACACGGTGAAACCCCGTCTCTACTAAAAAATACAAAAAACTAGCCGGGCGAGGTGGCGGGCGCCTGTAGTCCCAGCTACTCGGGAGGCTGAGGCAGGAGAATGGCGTGAACCCGGGAGGCGGAGCTTGCAGTGAGCTGAGATCCGGCCACTGCACCCCAGCCTGGGCGACAGAGCGAGACTCCGTCTTAAAAAAAAAAAAAAAAAAAAAAAAAAAAAAAAAAAAAGGATGCTGGAGTCTTTACCAACAAAGGTAGAATTCATAACGTTTTCAAGACTTCAGTCTCATTACGCCCTGTCACAAAGCGCAGGAGCAGCACAATGAATTCTGACAGTTCACCTTGGCAGTGGGCTTTAACATGACTACTATTTGAATAAGTACGCAATATTAACTGAGTTGATTACCTCTTTTTGAATATTTATTCAAATTTAATGTCTTTTTTTGTTTCTCTTGAAATTCAATTTGCAGCTTAATTTCTACTATCTAAAAGAAAAAAATCATGAATTAAAACATAAAATCATTAGCTCCTGAGTGAAAACTTGAGGGCAAATTGTAGAGGAAAAGTGTGTTTACCTGCGCAGTACTAGACCAGAAACGCTGGATTTCTCTGGTAGTAGAGGTGCCGTCTGTCTCAGCCTGCTCGGCTCCTCCCTCCCGGTCTCGGCCTCTCTGCGCATCCTGTCCTGCAGCTGCCGGGCTACGGCTCTGACCGTCTGAAGACAATCACCACGTTGTCTGCGAGGGTCTCCATGCACACAGTAACATGGAAACATCTTGTGTTTTTACTAGATATACATATTTAATTCTGGAGAATTCCAAAGAAAGTCTATTATTTCCATTTTCAGTATCCATTCATTCATGATACTGCTTCAATCAACAATTCTAATAATATTCAAAATTAAAGAGTAAAATGGATATTCCCCTAGAAAATATCCCTTTACTGTCAGCCAAAGACACTTCCGTTAATGGGCAATAAAGTCCGGATGAAACATGAACCACAGTTATCACAGGGCTTTCTATGCAAACATAATTCAAGATAATCCTTCTCAATTTAGACTGTGCCATGGCCAGACATGAAATGCCAGTTGGTATGAAATTGTCCACATGGCCGAGGGCGGTGGCTCATGCCTGTAATCCCATCATTTTGGAGGCTGAAGCAGGTGGATCACCTGAGATCAGAAGTTCGAGACCAGCCTGGCCAACATGGCAAAACCCCACCTCTACTAAAAATACAAAAAATTAGCTGGGCATGGTGGCAGGTGCCTGTAATCCTCACTACTCAGGAGGCTGAGGCAGGAGAGTCAATTTAGCCTGGGAGGTGGAAGTTGTAGTGAGCCGAGATTGCGCCACTGAACTCCAGCTTGAGTGACAGAGTGAGACTCAGCCAAAAAAAAAAAAAAAAGTTTGTGATGAAAACTCAAACATTAAATTGGCCATATTAAATTTAGAAATCTTCTTTTACATAATATAATTACTTCTTCAATTCTCTTTCACGATGTGATTTCCACAAAGTACTATTCCAACCCACCTTCTTCACAGAGGCCACCTTCCACCTCCACTCCTGGGCAAAGTCTGTGGCCATCCACTGCATCTCCTCCAGCAGATAGCCCCAGTGGGACTTGGGCCGTGGGGCCTCCTGCAGCTTCGGCAGATGCCTCTGGGACCACAGACCTGTTTTCCTCAGCTCCGCAACGCACTGATGCACCTGGTTCTCCTGAAAGGTAGGAGCAGTTCATCAGCTGTGAAGACAGAGACTCCAGCCCCTTTGTCACGGGCTCAGATTAAGGACCTGAATGAGGGAACACGGTGCCCTGGTGGTCCCCAATGCAGACCACACTGGGTGCTGGTGGGGGGACCTGCAGTGCCCAGATGCTGTGCATGCACCCCAGATGCCCCCTGCTCTAGAATCTGAGTAGGCTGGTGCCAAAGAATCACCAGAGAAGCAGCTATGGCCAGTTCTTCAGATGCCTTTACCGTCTGCCATATTATAGAGAAACATTTCAACTTCTAATTTAAACAGCTTGTAGCAAAAGCAACTTCTCCCACAGATAACTGAGCTCTCTCACCAGCTTGATCTGCTCTGCAATCTTGTCCTAAGGGCTCTCCTATGGCCACAGGGCTCCGTGGTGGGGGGTGGGGTGGGGCGGGTGGTGCTGTACTCTGGGCTCTGGGCACCATGGCCACAGCCACACCTGCGCGTCTGGATGCACCTGGAGAGGCAGCTTTGTGACTTGCTGGGGGGTGCCGCTTGTCTGCACGGAGCAGATGGAAAGGGGTGCTGCCCACAGGAGCCGAGGGTGGAGGAGGTGACAAGGGGCAGAGTGTTTGCAACAACTGGTTACCCTCAAGGGCAGCAAGCAACCCGTCACTAATGCATTCAGTTCTCAATTTCACTAAAATCTTTACCCAGAACGCTGACTTACGGCCCTCACCATTTCACCAGAAGCGCTTAGTAGAGGAAAAACATTGAACAAGTTAGATCTAGTCCTTTACACTCACTGGAAACACAGATTCCTGGAGAAGCACAGACCACCAAGAATATTCTGGCACCGCAGCCCATGTGGGTCAGGACTCAGCCTGTGCCCGGGTTTGGAGGGCAGCCCCTCTGGGTACCTGGGATGGTGCCCGGGGAGCTGCCTGCCCCTGGGTGGGGAGGTGGAGCGCGAGCTGCACAGCCTGTGGGGGTGGCGCTGAGAGCCAGCCTGGCAGGAGAGGTGGCGGCACTGCGATTGGCTGCTGGGTCCTTCCCTGGACTGGGGGCTGTGCTTGTGGCTCTGTCGCCCGCTGCTGGGAGACCTGCAAAGACGCTGCAGCACAGACCCCGGCCGTGGGCAGCCTCCCGGGCAGCTGTGGCAGTGGGGTGTGTAAGCTGGCAGCATTCTGCACGGGAGGCCCTGTGGAGGGGTTGTACTGCTGCTGACTCTGCCACTATCTGGTGAGCTGTGCGGCCTGCGGTGTGGGGGGCATTCTTCCTGCAAATGCAAAGAAAGTCAAGCCCAGCTCTCCCAGTATCTCAAAGCAAAATAGAGACGTGACCTTAAGAAGGGAGTCCACTGCTCCCCAAACCAAATAATGTCCCAAGTGTCCATTGACAGATGATGGGTAAACAGAAAGCGGCTTTAGCGAGGAAGGAAATCCTGCCACGTGCCACCGCGTGTATGAGCCCCGAGGACCTTCTGCTGAGTGACACAAGCCAGGCACAGAAGGGCAGATCCTGTCTGTCCCACTGACATGGGGTCCCTGGAGCACTCAGAGCCATGGGACAGCAAGCGGAGTGGGGTTGCGCAGGAGAGGAGAGGGGCATGCGTGTTTCATGGGGGCAGCGTTTCCGTTTGGGAAGTTGGAAATCTTCTGGAGGTGGACGCAGGTGACGGCTGCACAGCAACGTGAATGTGCTTCATGCCACTGAGCTGTGCACTTAAAATGGTAAAACAAAAGCCAACCAGAAAAACTCCAAGGAGTAACACTTGAATCATTATTATTATTTTAGAAATAAGGGCTCACTCCATCACCCAGGCTGGCATGCAGTGGAGCAATCACAGCATTGTCTCTGCAGCCTTGACTCCTGCACTCAAAGCCATCCTTGTGCCTCAGCCTCCCGAGTAGCTAGGATTACAGGCACGCGCCACCACACCCGGCTAATTTTTGTATGTTTTGTAGAGACGGCATTTCTGCATGTTGGCCAGGCTGGTCTCGAACTCCTGACCTCAGGTGATCCACCCACCTCGGCCTCCCAAAGTGCTGGGATTCCAGGCTGAGCTGCTGCACCCTTCAAGCACAGGTTTTTAAAAAATCATTTTTACAGTAGTTGTTCCAGTCCTAAAAACAGCCAATATAAAAGATTTGATTTTACATTTTACAAGCAAAAGAAAAAAAAATGGAAATTTCTAGAATCTAGGCAATGGCTAAACTATCAATTTGGCCCCATCATTCCTTTCCAGGCCCATGGTCCTGAATGGACCTCCTTCCTCAGCGGCAGGTGAGGAGAGCCAATGCCACGGCCTGTGATTGGAGGATGCCTGCCTCTCTGCTGCCCTGTGATTGGAGGGCCCCGGCCTGTGACTGGAGGGCGCCCACCTCTGTGCGGGCCTTTGATTGGAGGGCGCCCGCCTCTATGCTGACCTGTGATTGGAGGGTTCCCGCCTCTGGGCGCGCTTTTCCTCCTCTGGTGATCGCACACCTCGCCTCACGGCCCCCACCTCGCCTCACCGCCCCCACGCTGGGAGAAGGCGATGGCCATGCCCTCTGCTCTGGGGCTCCGTACTCCTGGATGGTGACTCCCCGGGCTTGCCGAGGCCCGGCCCACCTGCCCTCCCCGCAGCTGCAATGCTCCTGGCTCACACCCTGCCCAGCAGCTGCAGCCTGAAGGCCTTGACGACCACCTGCCTCGCGGCGTGCACATGGTGCGGCCTCTGCCACCAACCCTCCTCAAGAGGGCGCGGTCAGAAGCGCCCACTCTGTTGTAGCAGCGGCGCGGCTTCTCCACCTCAGCACCATCTGCAAGGTGACTCTGCCTGAGGACACGGGACCACCTTCCCTGACCACCTTCTGTCCCGAGGGCAGAGCGGAGCGCGGGGCACGCCAGGCCCTGCCTTCCTCAGGGAGGCACAGACACAGGCGACCTGACGGGAGTGGGCGCTCTGAGGACCAGGGAGAGCAAACAGGGCGGCGCAGGGCGGGCACCGGGTCGGCAAAGGGCTCTCCGAGGCGGGCCGTGGAGCCAAGACCTGAATAAAGAGAAGGGAGCAGTCGGGAGCTGGTCCGGGCAAAGGCAGGGGGTGGCGGTCACGCATCTCTGCGTGCTCGGGCCTCGCCACTCGCGAGTTTCTATAAATATCTGCTGAAGGAGCGCATGGATGTGACTCATCGTCATGGACCGGTTTCCCGGGTCTCTAGGCACAGACTGATACGCACGTACGTATACATATTCTGATACCGGTAATTTCTGATGTGTTTTCCTTAAAAACTATGGTGTATTCTATTAGCAATGCAAACTTGCAAAAATTAAAGAAAGACAAAAAACAATAGATGCTGGTGAGGACGTGGAGAACAGGGAACATTGCACACTGTTGGTGGGAGTGTAAATTAGCATAGCCGCTATGGAAAATAAAATGGAAGTTCTTCCAAAAACTGAAAATACAACTACTGTCCAATCCAGTAGTCCCACTCCTAGGTGTATATCCAAAGGGAAATAAATCATTCTATTGAAGTGACACCTGCGCTCGCATGTTTACTGCAACACAATTCATAACAGCAAAGACACGGAATCAACCTAAGTGCCCATCAACAGACAACTGGATAAGAAGATGTGGTACATATATACACAATGGAGTACTATCCAGCCATAAAAAAGAATGAAACTTTGTCCTTCGCAGCAACATGGATGGAAACAGAGGCCATCATCCTAAGTGAAACAACTGGGACACAGAAAGACAAACACCGCACATTTTCGCCCGTAAGCGGGAGCTAACTCACACGTCCACACAGATGTAGAGTGTAGAATGAGAGATAATGGAGACTTGGAAGGGTATAGGGTGAGGGGAGGGTAGATGCTGGGAAATTACTTGGTGGGTATGATTACGTTATTCCAATAACGGATGCACTGAAAGCCCAGACTTCGCCACCACGCAGTATGTCCATGCAACAAAACTGCTCCCGTACCCCTTAAGTTTATAGCAAAAAAGTTGGATATGTTAAAAAAAAATTAAAGCTTGCCATTAAATTTATAGAATGTTAATTTTTTAGTATGGTATTAACTGACATTATGTGCTTACAACATGGTGCTATGCTAAGCACTTTACAGATATAACAGTGTCAGTCCTCAGAACAGACTTGAGAAGTGTGATTATCACTGTTGCTCTAATTTTACAGATGAGACAAATGAGATAGGTGAGGTGACGCCACATGGCCACATCCCCAGAGCCAGCGAGGGCAGGGCTGACCACGCTGCAGCCCACACTGGGAGTATCACAGCACGGGCCCCCACAGAGCAAACAACAGTGTGTGTGAAGACAGCCTGAGATCATCATAGAGAAAAAAAGAATGCTTCTCCTTGGAAAAAGGAAAATATATGAAAACTCTTGATAGTTTGGTTTTTAATCACCTCTAGGAGAAACTATGAGTCTGCACAGACACTGCCAGCCTGTGCCCAGTTCTGGGTCAATAAACAGGTGCAAGGGCCCACTCTGCCCAGGAACAATCAACAGATGACAGAGTGTGTGGTAGCTTCAGAGCCTCACTGGCTCCCGGCTCCCACAGCCCACTCCTGGACTAGTACCTGCCAGGTACTTTGGCACACAGATACTTTGTGCTGTCGGCATTGACTGCTGGAGAGGAACACCTGATGTCACCTCCAGGTGCTGTAAACCCATCCCAGGATGGCCCACTTCTAGGTGAGGCCTCTGACATCAAAGGAGAATCTGTGACATCAAATCCAATCACAGTACAGTGAGCCACGTTCCACCTTCGAAGTTCATGCTACATTATCCCTGGTGCAGAACAGGGAAAAAGCACAGAATGTGGAAATAGCACAGAACGCATTGCGGGCAGAACATCCTCTCTCTGATCTTCACCAGGAAGGGAGTCAGTCTCAGGCCTGAGTGGGACCAAGCTCTTGAGGCACCCATCTTGCTTTGCTCTGAGTCCATGCCCACTGCCAAGTGGCTGCTCCCAGGGATCCTGCTATCAAGGGGGGTGGCTGGACAGTGAGTGCGGGGACACTCATGTGCCAGATTCTGATGTGCCTGGCTGGCATGGGGAAGCTCCTGGGCACAGAGCTGAGGCCCAGGCCCTGCCACTCCATGAGTGTCCATGGCCTCCCCAGGCCCGCCTCCCATGCCTCCAGCCCAAGGCTCTAACTGGCTAAAATGATGGCTGAGTGTAAAGTCACTTTGCTCCAAGCAAGAACTGAGAGGAGGCACAGGGGTGAGCCCGTGAGCCCACAGAAGCCATTTGGTACATATTTGTTGACTTACTTAAAATGAAAAAAGTTGGAAAATACACTGCTAGAAGGCTAGAATGGTTTCCTTTTTGTTTACAGGCTGACTTCATGCTGGGTGACTGCTACATACCTGTGGGCGCCAGTGTTCACTGCCTCTTAGATGCTTCCATTTTTATGGAATTCACATCTCCAGGTACTGGAGTCCCCATATGCATTTGCTATTAGAAGACAAAAATTATGGGAAGTATAAATGTGCGTTAACTTTTATCACACTGATTTTAAAATAAGTATTTCTCCACTGTCTCTTCAATTTCCATGACAAAGAACATGATATCACAGCTTAGAGCTATTGGCCAGTGATTATAAATAAACTCAAAAAACCCTCCATATTAGCCTTTGAATGTGACAGAAAGGAACAAAAATACTCTTCTCATCATTTAGTGCTTTTCTGTGTACCACTTGCTAAAGGCAGCACAACAGAACCAGGCTTCAGAAGTAGTATGTAGATAAGAAATCTAAGTCACCACTGCTAACCAAAAGTGGAAGCCAGAATTAAATCACTAGAGGTATCTATGTGAAAACTAAATCTAGAGCTTAGAAAAATAGTTGTATAAACTAAGGCAAAAATGACAATGTCAAAATATTTGTGGAAAGAAATAAAACTCTTAAGTCTATAATATGTCTTCACCAAAAAACAGAAGGCTTATGTGGATCTGACAACAAAATCTTGGTAACTGGAGAATAATGTGAAAAGAAAAATGTCTAAATGTTTACTGAGTAGAAAGCAGACTTAGGTTTTATAAAGTCCACCATACATGAAAATGCATTGTATTCTCAACTCTAACTGAAATGAGCACAAAGCCACAGAGGCACCTGCAGAGGTATCCCACACACAAGCACGAGAGCTGCTCTAGGTATTGCTTTCCACCTGTTTGCTTGGGAGAAGGTATAATAAACCTTTCCCCCTACAAGCACAGACACTCAGGCCTTGCCTCATCATCTGGGGGACTGCGTCCTGCATCTGTGACAGTCGCTCCCGGGACATGTCTCCTGGCATGGGTCCTTAGGGACAGCCTCAGAATCAACTCCTCAGAGTGATCTGCAGCATCTGTAAATACATTGATTGCTATTTTTGGGATATTGGAATATGAAATATGTATGTATTGATCCTCAGGCATTATTATCATATAAAACATTTGTTTCAATATCCTTATATATGAGCCTTTCCTTAAGCAGAATGTTAAGTTTCAGAGACCAAAATAGAATAGAGATTTGGCTGGGCATGGTGGCTCACACCTGTAATCCCAGCACTTTGGGAGGCCGAGATGGGCAGATCACTTGAGCTCAGGAATTCGAGATCAGCCTGGGCAACAGGGTGAAATCCCATCTCTACAAAAAAATACAAAAATTAGCTGGGTGTGGTGGTGCATGCTGATAGTATTAGCTACTCAGGAGGCTGAGGTGGAAGAATCATTTTGAGCCCAAAAGAGCAAAGTTGCAGTAAGCTGAGATCATGCCACTGTACTCCAGTCTAGGAGACAGAGCAAGACCCTATCTCAAAAAAAAAAAAAAGAATGGAGATTGAGACAGGTTCACAATTAAAACCAGTGTGCACTATTACTTCAAAGACTGTCAGAATGCTGCAGCAAGCTGAATTTCAGAAATACCAAAAAAGGCGGGAAAAGATGCTTAAACAAACAACCAAGCTGGACAACATTAACTTTTTTTAAATAAAAAGCTGAAAATTTAACTGGGCATAGTGGCTCACAGCTGTAACCCCAGCTAGTTGGGAGGCTGAGGTGGGAGAATCGCTTGAGCCCAGGAGTTCTAGTGAGACCCCATCTCAACTAAAAATTTTTAAAATTAGCTGAGCATGGTGGCACCTATAGTCACAGCTACTAGGGAGGCTGAGGTGGGAGGACTACTTGAGCCCAGGAGATGGAGGTTGCAGTGAGCCAAGATCGCACTACTGCACTCCAGCCTGGGTGACAGAGCAAGACCCTGTTTAAAAAAACAAAAAACAACAACAACAAAAACACTTTTGTTTCTTCTTTTTTTTTTGAGACAAGAGTCTCGCTCTGTCACCCAGGCTGGAGTGTGGTGGCGTGATCTCGGCTCACTGCAACCTCCGCCTCCCAGGTTCAAGCCATTCTGCTTCAGCTTCCCGAGTAACCTGGATTACAGGCATCTGCCATTTTTGTATTTTTAGTAGAGACGGGGTTTCACCATGTTGGTCAGGCTGGTCTTGAACTCTTGACTTCAAACAATCCACCCGCCCCAGCCTCCCAAAGTGCTGGGATTACAGGCATGGGCCACTGCACCTGGCCCACTTTTGTTTCTTTACCTCATTTAAGGTGTTAAAGGAAATTTGTTTTTTTGAGCCAATATGTTAACACATCATGGAGATACGAGGCTGAGTCAGGCAGACAGCCAGGTTCATCCTCTTAGTGAACAAGGGCAGGCCCAGCCCCAGGGCTGCTCTCCAGGGGTGCCGGCACAGGGGTTTCAGCCCTGTGTGGGGCGCTGCACATGTGGCCTTGTGTAAAAGCTCAGTTTTTGGTTTCCACTCTCTACTGCTGGCCTCTCCTTGGCAGTCATCCAGTTGTTTATCCCCTCCTGCTCTTCATACGATGAACAACTGGAGGACTGCTAAGCCTCAGTCTGGGGCCAAGCTGAGCACGTGACAGAGAGTGCCTCTGTCCAGAGTGTCCTCGGAGGGCAACCTCCCATGGCACGCACAGCACCCAGCCCACCTGCATCTGCATCTCCCTAACCAGCCTGCACAGCTTGGTTGAGAAGTAAATGCATGCAGAGCTCCGCCTCCATTGTATTCTTGCCAGAAATGTTCAGTCTAAGTTGAGCAGTGAGAAACGGAACACCCAGGCTGTGGTAGCCTCTGCACAGCAACTGATCTGGGCGCTTCAAAACATCAGTGTTGTGAGAGAAAGAAAAGCAAACCCAGGCAGGAACATGCCTTGAGAGGTGTGGATGCTGGCAAGGTGATAGGAGGGCTGTGGTCACATGGGATGTTTTCTTGTTGGGAGATACACAACAAAGGATCCAGGGGTAAACAATCATGACTGACAACTTTAAAATGTGTGGAGATAGACAGATAGGTAGAACACATACATGCGACAAAATATTAACAACTGGTGAGTTTACCATTCACTGTACTGCTCTTTCAACATTTTCAATAATTGAAATTTTTCACAATATGAAATTGGAGAAAAGAGCCAGGTGTGGTGGCTCACGCCTGTAATCCCAGCACTTTGGAGGCTGAGACAGGAGGATCACTTGAGGTCAGGAGTTCGAAACTAGCCTGGCCAACATGGTGAAACCCCCTCTCTGCTAAAAATACAAAAATTAGCCAGGCATGGTGGTACGTACCTATAATCCCAGCTACTTGGGAGGCTGAGACATGAGAATTGCTTGAACCCAGGAGGTGGAGGTTGCAGTGAGCCAAGATCACACCACTACACTACAGCCTGGGTGACAGAGGGAGACTCTGTCTCAAAAGAATAAATAAATAAAGAAGTTGGAGAAAAGAAAACTGACACTGCTCACAGCCAGTTTGTTTGGAGAATCACACTGAACTCAAACACAGAATCACACTGTGTTCTCAACATTAAGAACATGACATGAGAAGAGTAGGGTAGAGCAGCCCTGTGTTCTGTGTGGGTGCTTGCACTTGCTGGGGCCAGGCCAGAGGTGCCAGCCCTGCCGGCCACAGGTGCAGCACACTGGGCCACCCCACAGCCTGCATCCCGCTCCCAGGAGCCCATCCATCCCTCCACACTCTTCCCATGGGATTCCACATATGTCACCAATGCCATTTGTTACTCTGAGTTAAAGTTGTTTTTTCAAAGGCTGCCTCCTTCAGTAGTCAATTTTGAACCATCAACAGAGCCAGCTGATTAACAGATTAAAACTCTAAATGTCTTTTTTTTTTTTTTTTTTTTTTTTTTGAGATGGAGTCTCGCTCTTGTTGCCCAGGCTGGAGTGCAGTGGCGCAGTCTTGGCTCACTGCAACCTCCACCTCCTGGGTTCAAGTGATTCTCTTGCCTCAGCCTCCCAACTAGCTGGGATTACAGGTGCCCGCCACCAGGCCCGGCTAATTTTTCCTTTTTTAGTAGAGACGGGGTTTCACCATGTTGGCCAGGCTGATCTCAAACTCCTGCCATCAGGTGATCTGCCCGCCTCGGCCTCCCAAAGTGCTGGGATTACAGGTGTGAGCCATCATGCCCGGCCAACTCTGAATGTCTTTAGCCGTATGTACATGCATATTCAGTAATATTTTTCTATTACATTATAAAGCATATAGCACACCTATTAGAGTGGGCACTATAAAAAAAAAAATGTACAAGCGTTGGCAAGGATGTGGAGAAAGAAAACCCTCACTCTTGCTGGTGGGATGTGAAATGGTGCGGCTACTATGAAAATGGTGTGGACTTTCCTAAAAGTTAAACACAGAGTTACTGCGTGACCCAGCAATTCCACTCTGGGTATATGCCCAAGAGAACTGAAAGCAGGAACTTGAAGAGGTATCTGTACGCCCATCTTCACGGCAGCACCGTTCACAATAGCTGAAATGTGGAAGCAAACCAAGTGTCCACCAAGAGGTGGATCCACACCACAGTCTACCCATCCCACGGAGTGTGATTCAGCCTTCCACACCCGCAGAGTCTACCCACCCACGGAGTGTGATTCAGCCTTTCACACCACAGTCTACCCACCCACGGAGCGTGGTTCAGCCTTCCAAAGGAAGGAATTCTGTTACAGGCTACATCATGGGTGAACTCTCAAGACACGATGCTGAGTACAACAGACAGAAAAGGACAAATACTATATGATTCAACTTACTTAGGTGGCTTGAGAAGTGCATTCCCATCCGCAGAGACAGACAGTACAGTGGTGGGTGCCAGGGGCTGGGGGAGGGGGAATGGGGAGTTAGCATTTCACAGGGGCAGAGTTTCTGTCTGAGAAGATGAAAATGTTCTGGAGATGGATGCTGGTGATGGCCACACAACAATGTGAACATGCTTCATGCCATGGAACTGTACACTTAAAAATGGGTAAAATGGGAACTGTTATGCATATTTTAACATAATTTTTAGAACATGTTTTTAAGTATATAGAAATGTTGACTGGGTGCAGTGGCTCACACCTATAATCCCAGCACTTTGGGAGGCTGAGGCGGGGGATAACCTGAGGTCAGGAGTTCGAGACCAGCCTGGCCAACATGGTGAAACCCCGTCACTACTAAATACAAAAAATTAGCCGGGCGTGGTGGCACGTGCCTGTAATCCCAGCTACTCGGAAGGCTGAGGGAGGAGAATTGCTTGAACCCGGGAGTCAGAGGTTGTAATGAGCTGAGATTGTGCCACTGCACTATAGCCTGGGCAATAAAGCAGGACTCCATCTCAAAAAAAAAAAAAAAAAAAAAAAGAAAGGAAAGAAATGTAATAACTGAGTTGCAGTTTCCAGGAACTTCCTTGTATTCTGAAATCTAAAATCATTGGTTTTTGAGACTCGTCCCCTAGAATATGTTTAAAGAACAAAATCGGCCGGGCGCGGTGGCTCAAGCCTGTAATCCCAGCACTTTGGGAGGCCGAGACGGGCGGATCACGAGGTCAGGAGATCGAGACCATCCTGGTGAACACAGTAAAACCCGCCTCTACTAAGAAATACAAAAAATAGCCGGGCGAGATGGCGGGCGCCTGTAGTCCCAGCTACTCGGGAGGCTGAGGCAGGAGAATGGCGTAAACCCAGGAGGCGGAGCTTGCAGTGAGCTGAGATCCGGCCACTGCACTCCAGCCTGGGTGACAGAGCGAGACTCCGTCTCAAAAAAAAAAAAAAAAAAAAGAACAAAATCAACTCCCTGTAGCAAGAAAATAATTTAGGAAATCTGTTTGTTTAAAAGCAGACAAAGGGGCAAAAAGATAAATATCCAAAGAGGCCACAATCGTACAGAAGCAATGAAAAATGCAAATATATCAGAAAAGCAAATGCAAATGAAAAACATTCCAGCAGAAAAGTTAACAGAACTAATGATCAGAGACAAACACTTTAATTTCAGTAACAGTAGGGAAAAATAACAGCATTCATGCATTAAAACTAAGAGCCTTCACAAAGACGTCTCAAGATGTATTTTGAACAACAGAGGACAGGCTCTTGGGAGACCTCTGGGTCCTGCCTCAGAACATCGAGTCCTCAAATCCGAGTGAGGAAAGTCTGGGGAGCTGCATTGTGGAGCCGTCAGAAAGTACCTGGAGCGGCTGCTGCTGGGCTGGAAAAGCCGCGGAAGTCCTCCGGGGAAGCTGGGTTGCTATGGCAACAGGAGTGCCAGGCTGCCCGTGCTTTCTGGCCACAACCTTTACCTGAGAGGGAATATTCAAAGGGAAGAGAGGAAGAAGGGAAAATAATGCTTAAACTTTGCAAAGTTGATCACCACCAGCACATCCCATGCAGCTGGCAGCCTCAGCCACTAATAGAGGGGCACGGGGACAGCTTGGCTCTCTGATTGCAATTTAAGGCCTCACGGGGCTGGAAAGAACAAATCTGGCCCTAGGCACTGAAGCTTTGTTTGAAGTCCAGTTTAAACCTCAATCTGTGGCCAACAGGTAGGCACGGTCAGGCTGCACAGGCCGCGTCCACACAGCTTCATGCAGGAGCCCAGTGGCAGTGTCAGAGGGCGGCCCACCCCTCACGGCAGGGGCTGCAGATGCCTGGGGAGGCCATGGTGGGGCATGAGGAAGAATGACAAAAAACACTCCCACTGAAAATGTTTCATTTCTTAAAAACACACTTTGATCTGATAAAACAGAAAGACAAATTAATCTGCATCTCCATAATGACAGCTTCTTAGGAGTAAGTAAACCAAAGAATCTTTGCAGAGACATTAACTGCTTCACATCCAGAGTATTCAAATGGGAATACCCTTGAAATTATATGAACTCAAAGTCAAACGGCACTTTACAGCTTAAAATCACAGAGAGAAATACAGGAAAACAGAAACTGGTTCTTTCTTCTGGCTGACAGGTCTAAAAAAAAAAAGGAAAAGAAAAAGAAACTGGTTCTTCTGGCTAAATATGTCCAGAAGGCTAAATATAAACAAGCACATATCATCATAAATAATCAAAACCAAACCTTAATATTTGTCAGTACCCTGGAATAAATTAACACTTTAAATAAATCAGATAGACAGTAAATCTTATGTTCTGTATAAGTTACCACAATTAAGTGGGTTTTTTTGTTTGTTTGTTTTTTGGTTGTTTTTTTTTTGAGACAGAGTCTCGCTCTGTCGCCCAGGCTGGAGTGCAGTGGCACGATCTTGGCTCACTGCAAGCTCCGCCTCCCTAGTTCACGCCATTCTCCTGCCTCAGCCTCCCGAGTAGCTGGGACTACAGGCGCTTGCCACCGCGCCTGGCTAATTTTTTGTATTTTCAGTAAAGACAGGGTTTCACCGTGTTAGCCAGGATGGTCTCGATCTCCTGACCTCGTGATCCACCCGCCTCAGCCTCCCAAAGTGCTGGGATTGCAGGTGTGAGCCACCGTGCCCGGCCCACAATTAAATGTTTTAAAGAAATCAAATAGTGGCCAGGCATGGTGGCTCATGCCTATAATCTCAACGCTTTGGGAGGCCAAGGCAGGTGGATCATGAGGTCAGGAGTTCGAGAGCAGCCTGACCAACATGGTGAAACCTCGTCTCTACTAAAAATACAAAAATTAGCTGGGCATGGTGTTGCACACCTGTAATCCCAGCTACTCAGGGGGCTGAGGCAGGAGAATCGCTTGAACCCGGGAAGTGGAAGCTGCAGTGAGCCAAGATCGCACCACTGCACTTCAGCCTGGGTTGACAGCTCCATCTCAAAAAAAAAAAAAAAAGAAATCAGGTAGCTTGATCCTGTAATCAAGCATGCTTGCAGAAAGTGCACAAACATTTCTTACTCTTTCAGGAACCTGCAATATAATCACTGAACAACATGCCTAAAATTGCTTGACACTGGCCACAGGTATCAGCCTTGGAAGGAATTCGGTTCTAGTAGGAGGTATTGAAGCCTATAACCTTGACCCAAAAGAAGAGAACTTGGTTGTGAAAATGGGAATCTGGGCATTTCAGTAGGCGGGGGGTGGGGGAAGGGTTCGGCAGTGCTTGGAGTTGAAGGAGAGTCTGAGCTGTGGGCATCCTCCAGGGACACCAGTGCCTGAGTGTGGCGGCCCTGCTTGAAGATATGTTTGAGATCAAGTCATCCAAAGCTGAAAAGAAAAACCGTTAGTAGAGTTCACTCCTTCTTGGAAGGTAGGGTGTCTTTTAAATACAAGTCTTCTCATACAAATTTAAAACACTGAAATTAAGTATTCTGGAGTAGTTCAATAATAGTATTGAAAAGGTTAAAAGGGATATGGAGGCCGGGTGCAGTGGCTCACGTCTGTAATCCCAGCACTTTGGGAGGCCAAGGCGGGGGGATCACCTGAGGTCAGGAGTTTGAGAACAGCCTGGCCAACATGATGAAACCTCGTCTGTACTAAAAATACAAAAATTAGCCTGGCGTGGTGGCAGCCACCTGTAATCCCAGCTACTCAGGAGGCTGAGGCAGGAGAATTGCTTGAACCCAGGAGTGGGAGGTTGCAGTGAGCCAAGATTGGGCTATTGCACTCCAGCCTGGGCAACAAGAGTGAAACTCTGTCTCAAAAAAATAAAAAATAAATAAATAAACAAAAGGGATATGGGGGCACCACTCCCTTGATACTTACAATTTCTAATATATTGACTACAAATACATCACACAAAGGTGTCAACAGGAAGATTCTACTATATTGAGAGGCAAAATTTTAAAAACACTTAAGATATGAAAATAAGGCATTAACACATCAATGTCAGTTTACACACTGACTTCTAGATACTTCTGAAAATTTCCTGAAAACTCAATTTAATGATTTTTAAGGTTTCAAATGTATATAAACATCATTTGTTCAAAGGCTTTAAAAGTGCATTTTTTCACTTGCACCAATTCCCCAAGTAAAAAACCCATAGGCAAATGTACCTAATTAGTTTAAATAATATTTTATAGCGCTAATGAAGTTTGGTAACAGGGATCATGTTAGTAGAGTCAACCTAAATACACAACAAGCAGCTGGAATGTGAGCGATATTACACAGAGGAAAATAGTCACGAGAAATCAAAATGTTAGTACACTTCCAATATTTTACTATAAAATGATCATAAAACATAAATTCCTAAGATGCTAGTCAGGATCTATAAAAACTTATTTCTACCATTTAGAAGTGAACTTTAATACAACGATTAACTTACTCTTCATGTGACTATCAAAGCTGTTAGACTGCTTATCTTCCGTATTTCTTAACTGAATGCCATAATGACCTTTCTAAGGAGACCTTCAGCTGATCCCACAAGATCTGTAGGCTGCGGTCCCTCAGCTGTGGTGTGCTTTAAGACACTTCCATGAAGATATTCTCCTCAACCTATGAATACCTTATGGGCAAGTTTCCTAGTTTCCAAACATAGTAAATGTTTAAAATAATTGCTTTCTAATTTTGTTGCATTATAGGAAGAGGATAGTTCATATGAAATTAATTTTATAAATTTTATTGAGGATTCCCTTGGGGGTCAATTTACAAATAGTCTCCATGTATACTCTAAAAAAATTATTCTTTGTTGAAAGTTTTTACACACACATACATATACATGTGTGTTATACACTTAAACAGGCTAATTTGTATTGTTAATTTGAATAGTTCACGTTCTACATACTTATAATTATTTTATTTATTTATTGTCTTCCGAGAAAAAACCTAGTAATTCCTCATACAATCGTGGATTTAAAAACTGCTCCCTGGGAGGCCAAGGTGGATAGATCACAAGGTCAGGAGTTCAAGACCAGCCTGGCCAACACAGTAAAACCCCATCTCTACTAAAAATACACAAAATTAGCCGGGCGTGGTGGCAGATGCCTGTAATCCCAGGTACTTGGGAGGCTGAGGTAGGAGAATTGCTTGAACCAGGGAGGTAGAAGTTGCAGTGAGCCGAGATCATGCCGCTGCACTCCAGCCTGGGCGACAGTGCGAGACTCCATCTCAAAAAACACACACACACACACACACACAAAACACAAAAACTGTTCCCTTGAAACTCTATAGATAGGCCACACATGGTGGCTCACGCCTGTAATCCCAGCACTTTGGGAGGCTGAGGTGGGCTGATCACTTGAGGCCAGGAGTTCAAGACCAGCCTGGCCAACATGGTGAAACCCCATCTCTACTGAAAATACAAAACATCAGCCGAGCGTGGTGACACATGCCTGTGATCCCAGCTACTTGGGAGGCTGAGGCATGAGAATTGCTTGAACCCGGGAGGCATAGGTTGCAGTGAGCTGAGATCGCACCACTGCACTCCAGACTGGGCGACAGAGCGAGACTTTGTCACAAAAAAAAAAAAAAAGAAAGAAAATGAAATTCTATACACTTTTGCTCTGTGTATTCTGAGTCTAAGTTAGAGCTGTACTTGTTCAGAAACTCTTGACATTGAGATGTGTGTTCAGGAACCTTGGAACCCTGGCTTTGAGCTCAATCAGCCCTGACTGCAGGTGGCTGGCAAGGGTGGACTCTGGAGGTTCTCACCTTGCACGGCACAACCATTTAGGAGCAGGCAAATGTGGTGACATTCTAAGAAAGGTTCCAGGACGCTGCCCCCGTGAGCACCTGCCACAGAGGTGCCTGAACCACCACCGGAGAGGGGGGCTGCCGGGGGTTCAGCCAGGTGCCAGGATCCCCGGAACCACCCTCTGTAAACGTGGGGAGCCTGTGAGAGACTTTAAACCACTATTCACGGCCACAGTGTGTTTTAAAAGTGAAGTGCCTAGAACGCATGCTCTGAGATGGTAAGCTCTGCATTGCACCTGCACGCCTAAGATGGTAAGCTCTGCGTTGCACCTGCACGTCTAAGATGGTAAGCTCTGCGTTGCACCTGCACGCAGCATAAGCCCTGAGCTCTGCTTCCCGTGACAAGCACCAAAACAGAGAACTGTTACCTCATCATTAATGACTTCAAAGTGCTCCTCCTCCTCCTCTTCAATGTCCAAATCATTCTGCCTAAGATATGCTTGTAATGGTCCATACAGTCTCTCCTTGAAAGCTAAGAAATCCATCATGTTCCCTTGAAAGTGTTGCAAGAAAAACAGTTCAATCAAATACTCCTTGAAGACCTCCTTCAGAGCCTGCATCTCCTGGTAATGATAGTCCAGGCACTGCTTCCTCATCTGCGCCATCTCCAGAGAGGCTGGGGGAATCTCCTCTAACTTCTTGGGAGCCTTCTTCACTCCCGCGTTCCCCACAGATGTGAGTGGGAGGCTGGAAAGGCCTGGGGGCACGGCAGTCCTGGAAGGGCTGGTGGGTGGCGGGGGGGCCATCATCCCAAACCCTGCTGCGCCCCCAGCCCCGGGGAGCAGCACGCCGGGCGTCCTCTCGAAGCCCAGGGGCCGGGACAGCGGCAGCCCCTGCAGCACCTGCTGCTGCTGGACCAGCTGGCCCTGGATGATGCTGCTGATCTGTGGTGGCAAGTTAGCCGTGATGTGGCTTGGGCTGGCCAGGGGCTGCAGGCCAGCCCCACCTGCGGCTGCAGGGCTCTGGGGTCCCAAGTGGTGGATGGTGCCCCCTGACTGTGTGTGGGGCTGGGAGGGTCTCCGCTCTCGGACTGTGATGGGCGTACCCGGGTGCTGGAGCTGAACCTGGGCTCCCTGGGCGATCTGGGTGAGTCCTGACCCATCCTGAAACACAAAGTGTCCGCCACTGGATGGGCTCAAGCTGATCTGCCTCACCAGCACGCTGGCATCCACGAAGCCCCCTGTGGGGCTGCTGCTGCAGAGGCCCAGCCCAGGGCCAGGAGCCCCTGCACGCACATTCTGCAGGGCCTGCCCCGGCCCGGGGCTGGGCTATGTGGGGCTCTGGGTCTGAACCTGCTGGGATATGGGGATGTGACCTGAATGTACCATGGAGACCTGTGCTCAAACTGCCATGGCTGAGTGCCAAACTGGAAGCCTGGAGAGGTGGGACTGGGGAGTGGCAGTGGGGCCAGTGTGACTTGTGGGATTCCCTTGAGCCCAGGGCCCATGCCCTGCAGGGCAACATTCATGTTCTGCCCACCCGCAGGGCTCCCTCTCACCATCAGCTGCTGCAGTTGGTGGCTGGGGGATGGCAGCGTGAGGGGCGGGGGTGGCTGGGAGCATGCTGGCTGCTCCTCGCCCGTGCCGGGGCAGGCCCTGGGCCACTGGACGTGGTGCTGGCTGCTCTGGGAGTTGCTGATGCGCTGCATGGCCACGTCTTCAGGAAATGCTCCCTAAACAAACGCAGAAAAGTTAGAGTTGAGTGAGTCGAGCTCCATGCCCGGGCGCCTTTCAGAGCCTGCACAGGTGTCCGGAAAGGTGGCTCAGGAGGGGCCAATGCAGGCCTAGCAAACCCCAGGCACCAGACTGCTACCCAGGTCAACAAAGGCTCAGATCAGAATATCTGCTCTGTGAGAGATGCTTGGCAAGCTCCCCTGCCTCACACTTTTCTTGAACTGAAGTATTAATACCTGCTTAATCCAACTCTACTGCAAGGGGCTGAAAGTGCTGGCAAGGAAGAGCATGGGAGGGAGGAGAAGGGCGAGAAGCACAGCACAGCAGGGCATCTCCAGCAGGCGGCAGACGGTGGCTCAGGATCACGAAGGTCAGTTCTCTACGCCCCTTACATGATCTCATTTAGTTTTCACAGTCAGGCCGTGGGGTCACTCCTATTGATAGACCATTTCCACAGACAGACACTGAGGCAGCGAGCAATGAGCTCCCTGGGCTGCAGGGTCCAGCCCTACAGGGCTTAGCGGGTGTTCTCCCTGTGTGCGGAGACGAGAGATTGTAATAAATAAAGACACAAGACAAAGAGAAAAGAGAAAACAGCTGGGCCCAGGGGACCACTACCATCAAGGCGCGGAGACCGGTAATGGCCCCCAACAGCTAGGCGCACTGATATTTATTGCATACAAGACAAGGGGGGCAGGGTAAGGAGGGTAGATCTTCTAAGTGATTGATAAGGTGAAGCAAGTCACGTGATTACAGGACAGGGGGCCCTTCCCTTTTAGGTAGCCGAAGCAGAGACAGAAGGCAGCATGTTAGCGTTTTCTTCTATGCACTTATAAGAAAGATCAAAGACTTTAAGATTTTCACTATTTCTTCTACCGCTATCTACTACAAACTTCAAAGAGGAACCAGCAACACGGGAGGAGCGGACAAGGAGCGTGACCATTAAAGCACAGCACCACACGGAGGGGTTTAGGCCTCCAGATGACTGCGCGCAGGCCTAGATAATATCCAGCCTTCCACAAGAAGCTGGTGGAGCAGAGTGTTCCCTGACTCCTCCAAGGAAAGCAGACTCCCTTTTGCGGTCTGTTAAGTAACAGGTGCCTTCCCAGACACTGGTGTTACCGCTCGACCAAGGAGCCCTCAAGCGGCCCTTATGTGGGCGTGACAGAAGGCTCACCTCTTGCCTTCTAGGTCACTTCTCACCATGTCCCTTCAGCACCTGACCCTATACCCGCCGGTTATTCCTAGGTTATATTAGTAATACGACAGAGTGATATTAAAGGCTAATGATTAATGTTTATACTAATGATTGATAATGTCCATGATCATCTCTATATCTAATTTGTATTATGACTATTCTTATTCTAACTATTTTCTTTATTATGCTGAAACAGTTTCTGCCTTTAGTCTCTTGCCTCAGCACCTAGGTAATCTTTCGCCCACATCGGGCCAAGCTATGAAGTGGTGGAGCCATCATCCAGCTCCAAGCACATGGGCTCTGAGGCCCATGGGCCTCACTATAGGCCAACACCGTGGACAGGTCCAGAGCCTGCCCCTGAATCTGGAACTTGGACACTGTCAACCCCAGTGCTAAAACATCAGTTCCACGGATTTGATCCTGCATGAAGACTGAACACTTGATTGATGGTTTTCAGCATTTAATCTGTCCTGAAGGACTCAGTGCATACTGCCTGGTAGAAAAACGCAAAGGGAATCTGCTTCAGAAGTAGTCATTCCAGAGACAGGCTGGAAACGCGGGGACAGAATGGACCTGAGGCACTCCAGGTGTGGCCTGACCCTGGCTGGGAGGACAGTCCAGCTCCCACCTTCCTACCATGACGGTAGACCCCAACTGCCACGTGTTTTTTAATGAAGGCCATGTATTATAGACAAATGCATTTTATGGATGGCTCAGACCTGACGTTTTTGCCATCATCACCAACATAGAAATTCAAGGGAAACATTCAAAAAGCTGCAAAGATACCACCCACTACAGAAGCTGCCTCTCCTAACGCCTGAGGCTCAGGGACGCAGTAGACAGTGTTTACGTGAAAACGGTGCAAGCTCACATCCGGCACGAGGTGTGGCGAGCCAGGCAGGCACGAAGCGACACCTGCCAGCAAAACCATTTATAAAGAGTGCTTGATAAACACACGGTTTATGTTCGATTTTAAATGGAAAAATTCAAGATCCAAAATTATGTAATTTGAAAGATTTAATAAAAAGACTCAAAATATGCCCACAGGTCTCTGGGTTAGGTGGATTATAATGATTTTTTCCCTTTTTATAGTTTTTTGTACTTTCTAGATGTTCTATAATTACTATGTGGTATTTTTATATCCACAGGGAAAAAAAGGCATCTTTTTAAAAAGTGTTTTTCCTGGCCAGGCACAGTGGCTCACGCCTGTAATCCCAGCACTTTGGGAGGCCAAGGTGGGCGGATCACGAGGTCAGGAGATCGAGACCATCCTGGCTAACATGGTGAAACCCCATCTCTACTAAAAAATACAAAAAACGAGCCGGGCGAGGTGGCGGGTGCCTGTAGTCCCAGCTACTCGGGAGGCTGAGGCAGGAGAATTGCTTGAACCTGGGAGGTGGAGCTTGCAGTGAGCTGAGATCACGCCACTGCACTCCAGCCTGGCGACAGAGTAAGACTCTGTCTCAAAAGAAAAAAAAAAAAAACAGTGCTTTTGTTTACTAGTAAACTCTTCTTCCAGGTGTGCAAAGTTTGCACATGAGGGACTGTAATCTAGTAAAATAATAATTAGAAGATGCATAGAAGACACAAGGCAAAAATTTATTTGTACATTATTTCTAACTCAGAACACTTTTTCCTATGGAAATGCAATGACTATAGTCTCTTTCTAAGATAAGGTAGATCAGTGGCTCTGTACCTTGGAAGACTGTGCCCACAGGGGACATCAGGCAATGTCTGGAGGCATTTTTGGTTGTCACAACTGATAAGGGTGGGAGCACCACTGGCATCTGGTGGGGAGAGGCCTGGAGATCGCTAACCATCCTGCAACACACAGCACAGCCCCACCGTGAGGAATCTTCTGGCCCCTCAACATGAACCGGCTGAGGCTGAGAACCTACGACAGAGGAGGCAGCCCTGTGGGGCTGACCCGCCACACCATCCGCACCGTGTGTCCAGGACTGAGCGAGGGCTTCTCCTTGCAGTCAGGCCACCCAGGCGCACAAGGATGCAGCCTGGCCCTCGGTGGCAGCCAGACTGACCCTGGCTCTTCAACTTGTTGACACAGAGGGGGCCACTGGCCCTCCTGAGAATCTGGTGAAAGCTGTGCACCGTTCTTACCAAACACACCTCACAGCCACAAGCTTTACATGTTCACACACAAAGGGCTCTAAGAACCAGACCCTCACTCGGCAGTAAGGGATGAGGCCGGGGGAGCCAGTGACTCCTCATGGGGCAGAAGGGCAGCTGGGTCCCCTGTGAGAAAGCCCAGTCTGGGCGGGGCCAGCCAGCAGGACCAATGGTGGGCAAGAGTCCTAAGGGGACCATAGAAGGTCTGGGGTTAGCAGGCAGTGCCTGGGCTCTGGGGAGACGAGGGGACAGCGAGTCGGAGTGCAGAGGAGCCTGTGCTTGTACCTGGGAGGCGGGGGCGGTCCTCTTCCATGACTGCTCCCAGATGACAACCCCACCAGAGCAACGCTCAGAAAGAGGACAGCGCATACGTCCCCTTCCCACAGCCGTCGTCAGAGCCTCCTGCCAGCCCTGATCACAACATAAAGGGCTGGCGGTGTCTCCGTGCCTGTGTGCCCTAGGCACACACACAGTCATCTCCAGACACCGCCTTGGCTGCTGGTAGAGCCTATGTGAGGGCGGTCAACACACAGCCAAACTGTAACTCTCTGCCCACCACAGGTTTCTGTGGTCTCCATGCAGCAGACATCCCTGGGAGCCCCCAGGCTGCTGGGCAGGGCTTCCTCCTCAGTTCAGATTCTCCACAGATGCTGCTTTTCCTGAGGCAGAGTGCAGCAGAGACCCTTCCTGTCACCCTACACTGACGCAGGCCTGAAACCAGAAAAGGGGCTCAGAATACTCACGGGGCACAATCGGGCTGCAGCAGGAAGAAGGGAGGGGAGCCCTCCTGGAGCCATGCAGGCTGGTCAGCAATATTCAGTACATGCACTGGAGAAGGCAAAGGCCAACCAGCAGTTCAGCCGTACTCGCTGTATTAGAGTGAACTTAGTGTATCAGAGTGAATCCCAGCACTTTGGGAGGCTGAAGCAGGCGGATCACTTGAGGTCAGGAGTTTGAGACTAGCCTGGCCAACATGGCGAAACCCCATCTCTACTAAAAATACAAAAATTAGCCAGGCGTGGTGGTGCACACCTGTAATCCCACCTACTTGGGAGGCTGAGGCAGAACTGCTTGAACCCCTGGGAGGTGGAGGTTGTAGTGAACCAAGATCAGGCCACTGCACTCCAGCCTGAGTGACAGAGTGAGACTCTGGTCTCCAAAAAAAAAGGAAAAAAGACAAAATAAAGATTTTTCCAAATGTACAAAACTGAAGAATTCACCACCAGCAGATGTGCAGTATAAGAAATGAAGGACATATTTTAGGAATAAGGAAGACAGATCCAAGGTGAAAATCTGGTTCCATACAGTAAACTTGGGAAGAAGAAAACTTCCTCAACCTGATAAAGAATCTCAGTGGCTACAACAGCTAATATGATACTCAGTGGTAAAAGCCTGAAAGCTTCTCCTCTAAGATGGAAACAAGGAAGGGATGTAATATGTCTTGGATCTGTGTCCCCACCAAATCTCATGTCGAATTGTAATCCCCAGTGTTGGAGGAAGGGCCGGATGGGAGGTGACTGGATCATGGGGGCAGTTTCTCATGGTGTTACACCATCCCCCTTGGTCGCAACAGTGAGTTCTCATGAGATATGGTCATTTAAAAGTGTGTATCACCAGCCAGGCGTGGTGGCTCATGCCTGTAATCCCAGCAGTTTGGGAGGCCGAGGCGAATGGATCACTTGAGGTCAGGAGTTCGAGACCAGCCTGGCCAACTTGGCAAAACCCCGTCTCTACTAAAAATACAAAATTAGCCAGGCATGGTGGCGCACACCTGTAATCCCAGCTACTCAGGAGGCTGAGGCAGGAGAATCACTTGAACCTGGGAGGCGGAGGTTGTATTGAGCCAATATTCACACCACTGCACTCCAGCCTGGGAGACAGACTGAGAACCTATCTCAAAAAAAAAAAGTATATCAAAAAACATAAAATATTCAAGAATAAATCTGATAGATGTGCAAGACCTGTACACCAAAACCACAAAACACTGCAGGGAGAAAATTTTGAAGACATTAACAGTGTTCATGAGTCAGAAGATTCAGTATTGTTAATATGTCAGTTCTCCCAAAATTGATCTAAAAATTGAATGTAATGTCAATCAAAACCCCAAGAGGTTTTTAACAGAAATTGAGAAGCAGATTTTAAAGTTCATAAGGAAATGCAAACAACCCAGAAGAGCCAAAATTATGAAAAAGACAAAAATATTTAGATTTCCTGACTTTAACATGTAGTATAAAGCTATAGCAATGAAGACAGCGTGGAAATAGAACGATGTTACAGAACACCAGAAATAGATCCACACATACATGGTAAACAAATTTTCAACAAAGAGGAAAGATCATAAAGTGGAGGAAGGATAATGTTTTCAAATACGATGCTGAAACAGTTGGATATCCATATGCAAAAAAAAGAACTTTGATCCGTTATTGTACAACAGACAAAAAAAAATTCAAAGTGGATTGTAGATCTAAATGTGAAATCTAAAACCAAAAACTTCCTAGAAGGAAATATAGAAAAAAAAATCTTTGTGTGTGATCTTTGTAATTCTGGGTTAGACAAAGATTTTTCAGATTCAACAGCATGATTCATACAAGAAAAAACTGGTAAGTTAAGCTTCATGAAAATTAAAACTTCTGCTCCTGAAAAGACACTGTTAAGATAACCACAGACTAGAAAATATTTTCAAATCACGTATCTGATACAGAACTTCTATCTAGAATTCTTCAACTCAGTTTTTTTTTGTTTTTAATTTCACCAGGCAAAAGATGTCAACAAACACTGTCAAAGAAAAATGGATAGAAAATAAGCACATGAAAAGATGCTCAACATCAGTAGTGATTAGAGAAATGCAAATTAAACCCACAGTGAGATACTCCTACAGGCCTTACTAAGACGGCTCAAGACCGATCATACTAGCTGCTAAGGATGTGGAGAAACTGGAACCTTCATATACTACTAGGGGGAATATGAAATGGTGCACACACTTTGGAAAACAGTTTGGCAATTTCTTAAAAAGGTAAACACCTGCCATATAATCCAGCCATTCCACTCCTAGGTACTTACCCAAGAAAAGAGACAGCAGGTGTCCATACCAAGTCTTGTAAGTGAGTATTCCTCCTAGGTTTATTTGTGAGAGTCAAAAACTGGAAACAACCCAAATGTCCACTGACAGATGAATGGATAAAAAAATTATGATCTATCCCTACAATGGAATCTATTTGGAGTATCATTCAGCAATAAAAAGGAATGAACTGGTGATACATGCAAAAAAATGAATCTTAAAAAAAAGGTTAAGTGAAAGAAGCCAGACACAAAAGAGGACACTGTTCCTAATTCCATTATAAGGAATTCTAGAAGAGGCCAATTACATGACAGCAGATCAGCGCTTGCCTGGGGCTGGGCCTGAGGTGGGAAAGGTGGCAAAGGGATGCAAGGGCCCCCTAGGGTGAGGAAAACACCCTAAAAAGCTGCTCTGCAACCACGTGGTGAATACTTACCAGGATTCAACGAAGAGTACACTTAACGTGAGTGAATTTTATGGTAGGTAGCTTATACCTAAATAAAGCTATTTTTAAAGTATAGTGGATAAATATGCATTTATATTTTTAATTGACTATTTTATCTATTTTTTTTAAAGCCTGGTGCCTGGACTGTTAGAAATGCAAAATGCTTGTTCCCTGGTGCCACAAAGAAATAGCACTCGAACATTAATTTTCTCAGCAAGGCAGTTTTTACTTTCTGCAGAAAGCATGCTCCTCGCAGATGGAACAATGGCAAGAGCACACCTGGACAGGGCAGGGGCAGGAGTTCTTATCCCTGAGGCAGGTAGTCCCTGCTGCTGTGTTGTTCCCCTATTGGCTAGGGTTGGACCACACAGTCTTAGCTAATTCCGATTGGCTATTTTAAAAAGAGTGGGAGTACAAGCTGGAGTGGCAGGGTGAGTAGGTTGGTAGGAAGGATGGTTAGGAACAGGTAACAGGTGACTCAGGTCAAAGCAGGTGACTGGGAAGAGGCAGGACGGAGCAGGTGACCAGGGGAATGGATGTGAACTACTGATTACGACTGGTGGGAAAGTTGTTTACTGAAACTAGAGGCAAGGGGGTGAAGAGAACCAGGAAGTTAAACTTTAAAATGGAGAATCAAAGAATAAGAAAGCTGAACAGACTGACATACTGATTCTTTGAAGAGAAACTTGGGGTTCACTATATTTAACTCTTTATTTCTACGAATCAAGTGTGCTCAGAAAATCAAAGAGGCAATAGAGAGTCTGAAAACTATGATTCTGTCTCACTATTAGAACAGGATTAGTAGGGAGAATGAGACTAACAGAATATAAACCAATTAAAATATAGAAAGAGATATTTCCTGAAGAGAAAGGCTGAAAAAAAAAACTTTTAAAGATAGGTTGGATAGAAAAAGAAAAACAAGGCCAGGTGAGGTGGCTCATGCCTGTAATCCCAGCATTCTGGGAGGCCGAGGCGGGTGGATCACTTGAGGTCAGAAGTTCAAGATCAGCCTGACCAACAAGGAGAAACCCCATCTCTACTAAAAATACAAAACATTAGCCAGGCATGGTGGCGCATGCCTATAATCCCAGCTACTCAGGAGGCTGAGGCAGGAGAATCACTTGAACCTGGGAGGTGGAGGTTGAGGTAAGCCAAGATTGGGCCACTGTACTCCAGCCTGGTCAACAAGAACAAAACTCTGTCTCAAAAAAAAAAAAAAAAAAAAAGAAAAGAAAAGAAAAGAAAAAGAAAAAGATCTGTCCTGCATAGAATGGTTGAATAAATTTTTTTAAAAGACAGGTTAGATAGAAAAAGAGAAACAAAGCCGGGCGCAGTGGCTCACGCCTATGATCCCAGCACTTTGGGAGGCCGAGGTGGGTGGATCACTTGAGGTCAGGAGTTCAAGACCAGCCTGGCCAACATGGTGAAACCCCGTCTCTACTAAAAATACAAAAATTAGCCCAGCATGGTGGCACATGCCTGTAATCCCAGCTACTCTGGAGGCTGAGGCAGAAGAATTGCTTGAACCTGGGAGGCGGAGGTTGCAGTGAGCTGAGATAGCACCAATGCACTGCAGCCTGGGCGACAGGGCGAGACTCCATGGAAAGAAAGGAAGGAAGGGAGGGAGGGAGGGGAGGGGAAGGGAGGGAAGAGGAGGGGGGGAGAGGGGGAGTGGGGAGAGGGGAGGGGAAGGGAGAAAAACAAGATCTTTTGCAAAGACCAGGACAACCAAACAAAAGAGGTAAAGGGAATGCACTCAAGTCTGCCTGATGGTCCACGAGGCAGGAGACGGAGTCTCAGAGCCAGCTGGGACACTCCTCTAGAGGAGGCTTCCTGAGAGTGACGGCAGAAGGGAACCCAGGACAAGCAGCAGAAGCATGGCTCAAAGCCTGAAACCGGCAGGGACCCCGTTGGGAGGCAGCCAGCCTTAGCTCCGGAACCCGCTGAGGAAGGTTCTGCGGGAAACAAAGGTGGGCACAAGGGAGCTGGAGAGGACACCCTCAGGCCCGTAAGCACCGGCCAGAGTCAGCCTCTCTCAAGCAGCTCTGTGTCCAGCCAGGCACACCCAGTTCCAAGGACACCTGGCAAGAATTTCAACTGCCCCTCTCTCCAAGAGCCACAGTAGTACAGTCAACATTAAACAAACCAAAATTCATGGCAAACACATAGAACAGGACAAAAAGAAGCCTTATGTACTGATTAAAGCTGCAATTCAGCAGGGCATATGATGGCACCTGTGGTCCCAGATACTTGGGAGGCTGATGCAGGAGGATCACTTGAGCCTTGGAGTTGGAGGCTGCCATAAGCTATGATCATGCCACTGCACTCCAGCCTGGGTGACAGAGCAAGACCCTGTCTGTAAAATATACTAATAAAATTTTAAAAAGAGTCGCAACTCACAAATTATACATGACATACATAAATCTTTACAAACCAACATTATAGCAACCAAATGCATGAAAACAAAATTTCCTAGGAGAACCTGATTTTAAAACCAAAACCAAAAAAAAAAGAACTCATTTAGAATGAAAGACTGTAAAACACCTCTTTCAAAACCTGATTGATCAAATCGGACAAAAATAAAGAATGGAATACAATGCAACAAAATAAATAATATGCTTGCTATAAAACTTTGTACTTGGCTGGGCGCGGTGGCTCACGCCTGTAATCCCAGCACTTTGGGAGGCCAAAGCCAGCAGATCATGAGGTCACGAGATAGAGACCAACCTGGCTAACATGGTGAAATCCCGTGTCTACTAAAAATGTAAAAAATTAGCCAGGCGTGGTGTCAGGAGCCTGTAGTCCCAGCTACTAAGGAGGCTGAGGCAGGAGAATGGCGTTAAACCGGGAGGTGGAGTTTGCAGTGAGCCGAGATCACACCACTGCACTCCACCCTCAGTGACAGAGTGAGACTCTGTCTCAAAAAAAAAAAAGACAAATGTTGGGAATTAAAATATATAGCCATAGAACAGATTACAATAGTTAGGAGACAATGTGTAACTCCATGGTGATTACCTGGAATATCTACCGGAAAAAAAAAAAAAATCACTTTCCTACTAAACATAAACTAAAAAAATTGCCCCAAGGAGGAGAGAAAAGTGACCAAAAACCACCAAAAAGAAATCAGGCTGGGGCCGGGCGCGGTGGCTCAAGCCTGTAATCCCAGCACTTTGGGAGGCCGAGACGGGCGGATCACGAGGTCAGGAGATCGAGACCATCCTGGCTAACACGGTGAAACCCCGTCTCTACTAAAACAAAAAAAAAACAAAAAAATAGCCAGGCGAGGTGGCGGGCGCCTGTAGTCCCAGCTACTCAGGAGGCTGAGGCAGGAGAATGGCACAAACCTGGGAGGCGGAGCTTGCAGTGAGCTGAGATCCGGCCACTGCACTCCAGCCTGGGCGACAGAGCAAGACTCCGTCTCAAAAAAAAAAAGAAAAGAAATCAGGCTGGGCGCGGTGGCTCACACCTGTAATCCCAGCACTTTGGGCACACCTGTAATCCCAGCACTTTGGGAGGCCGAGGCTGGCGTATCACGAGGTCAGGAGATCGAGACCATCCTGGCTACCACGGTGAAATCCCGTCTCTACTAAAAATACAAAAAAATTAGCCGGGTGTGGCGGCGGGTGCCTGCAGTCCCAGCTACTAGGGAGGCTGAGGCAGGAGAATGGCATTAACCCAGAAGGGGGAGCTTGCAGTGAGCCAAGATCACGCCACTGCACTCCAGCCTGGGTGACAAAGCCAGACTCCGTCTTAAAAAAAAAAAAAAAAAAAAAAAATCAAAAAGAAAATTAAGTATCTATTGTTTTAAAAGACTCTAAGAGACAATGGAATTTTACTTAACTGAGCTCTATCTAACCTTTAAAGCTCAAGTAATTACTATGCTATTTAAATACTTCAAGTTTATGGAAAAAATACAGATCTCTCTAATTCACTTTACAAAATTAGCATTTAATACCCAAAGCTGACAGATAGTACAAAAAAGCAATACACTTATAAAAATTTTGCATATGCCTGGTATAAAAATTATTTTTAAAAATTCATAAATAGAACTGAGCATACACTCAAGGAAAAACACTGTCAAAGGGGAGTCAGTCCAGTGATTCAGGGAGTGGGCCAGTATCAGGAAACCGACAAACTTTACCATCATTTGAAAGCTAAAAGCCACGAAATGAAAAAATGATATCCTATAAAATTTAGCAGCTCTTCCGAATAATAATTCAAAGTAAAACACATATCAAACAAATTGAACATAATGTTTTAAAAACTAGCTCCCAAAACTCAACAGCAATAATCATATTAAATGCTGATATGCAGAAACTAATTCCATTAAATCAGGAACACAAGGATGCAAATGTCACCATTTCTATGTAGCACTTCAACAGAGGTTTTAGCGGTTAAAAATAAAAAGAAACATGAAGTAATGAGGGAAAGGAATACAATTTATTATTATTATTTACATATATATTTTTTAGAGATAGGGTCTCACTCTGTTACCCAGGCCGAAGTACACTGGCAGAATCTTGGCTCACTGCAGCCCCGACCTCACAGGCTCAAGTGATCTTCCCACCTCAGCTTCCCAAGTAGCTGGGACTACAGGCACGAGCCACCACACCCAGCTAATTTTTAAATTTTTTATAGAGACAGGGTTTCGTCATGTTGCCCAGGCTGGTCTCAAACTCCTGGGCTCAAGTGATCTTCCTGCCTCAGCCTCCCAAAGTGCTGGGGTTACAGGCATGAGCCACCGCACCTGTCCTAAAATTACATTTATTTGTATATGATATAATTGTATGCCTACAATACCCACAAGACCAAAACTTATAAGAATAACAATTTGGTGCCAGGCACAATGGCTCACACCTGTAATCCCAGCACTTTGGGAGGCCAAGGTGGGCAGACCACCTGAGGTCAAGAGTTTGAGACCAGCCTGGCCAACATGGTGAAACCCCGTCTCTACTAAAAAAAAAAAAATTAGCCAGGTGTGGTGGTGGGTGCCTGTAATCCCAGCTACTCTGGAGGTTGAGGCAGGAGAATCGCTTAAACCTGGGAGGCAGAGGTTGCAGTGAGCCGAGATCGCGCCATTGCCCGCCAGCCTGGGTGACAGAGCGAGACTCAGCCTCGAAAAAAAAAAAGTAACAACAATTTTGTTGAGGTGCCTGCAATCAAGATAAATATACAAAATTCAACAGGCTTTTTTTTATGTGAGCAATAGACAACTGAAATGGAAATTTTAAGATGCCCCATTCGGAGGCCACAAAAACTATAAAATACCAGTCAGTACATTTACCAAGAAGAGCACAACCAGAAATAAACTATATAATGTTATTAAAGGACATTAAAAAATACATGATTAAGGCTGGGTGTGTTGGCTCACGCTTGTAATCCCAACACTTTAGGAGGCCAAGGCGGGTGATCACCTGAGGTTGGGAGTTTGAGACCAGCCTGACCAACATGGAGAAACCCCATCTCTACTAAAAAAAAAAAAAAAAAAAAAAAAATACAAAATTAGCTGGGCGTGGTGGCACATACCTGTAATCCCAGCTACTCAGGAGGCTGAGGTGGGAGAATCGCTTGAACCCGGGAGACGGAGGTTGCAGTAAGCCAAGATCACACTATCGCACTCCAGCCTGGGCAACAAGAGCAAAACTTCGTCTCAAAAAAAAAAAAAAAAGAATAAAATGAAGCAACATACCATGTTCCAGAATAAGATTTACTATCATAAAATGTCATGCCTTCAAAACTGAACGTATATATGTAATGCAATTCTGAAGAGGATTACAATGAGTCTGGGTTTTGTTTTGCTTTAGAAATAAGAAAAAAATTAGCTTAAAGTTCACATGAAATGATATATGTTTTTAAAGAGACAATGCTTTTTTGAAAAACATGAAAGAATACTGACAAAAGAAAAACAAAATAGTAGAATTCCTGATTTAGGAAAACAGTCATACTTATTCGAGAACTTCTGTAATAAAAAAGCAATGTAGGTATATACAGCTATTGTGTAGCCATAAAAATTAAAAGTTTAAACTAAAAAAAAGTAGCATGCTCTTGGCCTCCCAAAGTACTAGGATTACAGGTGTGAGCCACCATGCCCAGCCTAAAATTATCTTTATAATCTATGATATAATTCTATGCCTACAAAATCCGAGACGAAAAGTTATAAGAATACTTTGAATTTGGTGAAGTGTCTGTAATCAAGATAAATATACAAAAACCAACAGGTTTTTATTGAAAAAAGAAAAAGAGGAAAGAAAAAGGAAAAAGATTCAAAAATGTATAGATACTTTAAATGAGATAAGAATGCTTTATTTAATAAATGGTAGTGGCATCGGGAGAAAATATTTGCAAACCACACATTTAACAACGGGCTAATATCCAAAATATATAAGGAACTGAAACCACTCAATAGCATGAAAGCAACCTAATTTAAAAATGGGCAAAACACCTACATAGACATACCTCAAAAGAAGATATACATATAGCCAACAAATACATGAAAAAAGGCTCATTATCACTAACCATCAGGGAGAGGCAAATCAAAACCACAATGAGATTATCACCTGCCAACTGCTAGGATGGCTATTACCAAAAAGACAAAAGATAGTTAAGTGTTGGCGAGAATGTGGAGAAAAGGGAACATTTGTGCACTGTTGGTAAGAATGTAATTAGTACAGCCAGTATGGAAAACAGTACGAAGCTTCCTCAAAAAAATAAAAATAGAATGAAGATACGATCCATCAATCCCACTTTTGGGTGCACAGCCAAAGGAAACAAAATCAGGATGTTGAATAGTTACGTGTACTCGCATGTTGATGGCAGCATTATTCACAGTAGCCTAGGTACCCACCATCAAATGAATGATTAAAAAAAGAAACCCCGTCTCTACTAAAAATACAAAAAAAACTAGCCGGGCGAGGTGGCGGGTGCCTGTAGTCCCAGCTGCTCGGGAGGCTGAGGCAGGAGAATTGCGCAAACCCGGGAGGCGGAGCTTGCAGTGAGCGGAGATCTGGCCACTGCACTCCAGCCCGGGCGACAGAGCGAGAGTCCGTCTCAAAAAAAAAAAAAAAAAAAAGTGTGGTATATATACAACACAAAATAATAGTATACAGCCATTAAAAAATAAGGAAATTCTGTCATTTGCAAGGACATGGATGAGCCTGGAGGACACTGTACTAAGTAAAATAAGGCAGGCACAGAAAGATAAATACCACATGATCTCACTTATACATGGAATCTAAGAAGGTTGAACTCATAGAAACAGAGAGCAGAATAGCGGTTACTGGGGCCTGGGGGTGGGGGAACAGGAAAAGGGGGATATTGATCAAAGGTAACAATTTCAGTTAGATAGAAAGAATAAGCTTTAGTGATCTATTGCAGAGGATGATAATTATAATAAATAACAATGCATTGAATATTTCAAAATTGCTGAAAGAGTAGATTTTAAATGTTTTCACCACATAAAAATGGTGTGTGAGGTGATGGGTTTGTTAATGAGCACAATTTCATCATTCTTTTTTTTTTTTTTTTTTTTTTTTTGAGACAGAGTCTCGCTCTGTCGCCCAGGCTGGAGTGCAGTGGCCAGATCTCAGCTCACTGCAAGCTCCGCCTCCCGGGTTCACGCCATTCTCCTGCCTCAGCCTCCCGAGTAGCTGGGACTACAGGCGCCCGCCACCTCGCCCGGCTAGTTTTTTGTATTTTTTTAGTAGAGACGGGGTTTCACCGTGTTAGCCAGGATGGTCTCGATCTCCTGACCTCGTGATCCACCCGTCTCGACCTCCCAAAGTGCTGGGATTACAGGCTTGAGCCACCGCGCCCGGCCGTATTTCATCATTCTATAATATAAACACATTAAGACATCATGTTGTTTTTCATAAATATATAATACATACAATGATTATCAATTAAAAATTAAGGCCAGGCATGGTGGCTCATGCCTGTAGTCCCAGCACTTTGGGAGGTCGAGGTGGGCAGATCCCTTGAGGCCAGGAGTTCAAGACCAGCCTGGGCAACAGGGCAAAACCCTGTCTCTACTAAAATTTGCTGTGCACCTGTGGTCCTAGCTACTCAGGAGGCTGAGATGGGAGAATTGCTTGAGCCTGGGAGATCAAGGTTGCAGTGAGCCAAGATTGTGTCACTGCATTTCAGCTTGGGTAACAGAGTGAGACTCTGTCTCAAAAAACTTTCCTTTAAAATTGTTAATTAAATTTAAAACAAAAAAAGAAATGGTAGTAGCATCTAGAGGGGAAAAGGTTGTCCCCTACCTCACACCATTTCAATCAGAATAAAGAACTAAATGTTATCCTGGAAGGAAGGAAGAGGAGGCAGGGAGGAAAGGAGGAAAACGCTTTATTGGAATAATATTTAGGGGACTATCTCTACAACTGCGAGGTGGTGAAACCTTCTTAATAAGTAATGCAGGAAACCCAGATGCTGTAAAGGAAAAACTACATGACTACATAAAAGATGTTTTAAACAAGATCAAAAGACGAAAAATAATTAGCAGAAAAATACATGCAATATTTTATGACTTCAAAGGGTAAATATCCCCACTATACAAAGAGCTTGGCTGGGTGCAGTGGCTCACACCTGTAATCACAGCCGGGGATTAGGAGGCCGGGGCAGGCAAATCACTTGAGGTCAGGAGTTTGAGACCAACCTGGCCAATATGGTAAAATCCTGTCTCTATTAAAAAATACAAAAATTAGCCAGGTGTGGTGGCGCCTGTCTGTAATCCCAGCTACTCTGGAGGCTGAGGCAGGAGAATCACTTGAACCCGGGAGGTGGAGGTTGCAGTGAGCCGAGATCACGCCACTGCACTCCAGCCTGGGCGACAGAGCAAGACTCCGTCTCAAAAAAAAAAAGAAAAAGAAAAGAAAAGAAAAAAAGAGCTCCTATAAAATAGTTCAAAAACAAGAAAAAAGAAAAAAAGAAAAGGAAATATCTCCAGGAAATGGGGAAGAACACAATGGAAAACTTCCAGAAGAGGCACTGCCAATGGGCCACAGTCCACGAAGTGCAGGACGTGGCCTCACCCATTCAACAGGCAGTATGTCAGGAGAAAGCGTCCTCCCCTTCATGGCTTCAGGCATGGAAATTGCTATAACTTTCTGGGAATACATCTCTCAGTAACTATTGAAACGTAAATGTTAAATATGCATACCCTTCGACCCACTAACACCGTTTAGTTCCCATTCGTGGGAATCCAGCCTATAGAAATGAAAGAAAGTGTCAGGACTCATGCATAGGAACGTGTCTCTCAGTACAAACTGTGGCAAAAAAACAGACACGAAATGCAAACCATCAGTGGGGAATTGTTGATTAAATATGTTGTATCCTCAGTACAGACTATTATGCAAACATAAAAAGAATAAATTTTTATCTCCTGCCATGAGCAGATGTTGAAGACATATTACTAACTGAAAAGGAAAAAAAGGTGGAGGGTGTAATTACAGCACAAAAGGACTGAAAAGGACTTATTTTTCTGTATTGTTTGAATTCTTATGAGAGTTCATTTTGTAACATTAAAAAGCAAATTAAAAATATGGCTCATTCCAAGGTACAAAAAATTACTTTGGCAAATCAAAGTTTTTCAAAGTATCTTCAGACTCAAAGAAGTCAAAAAATAAGCTGGACACAAATACACACTACTTGTTCCTGTAGCAGCTGGAATGAAACCACAGTGACAGAGCATTTGCTTTTCCTCCTTAGAAGGGCCTCAGCACCTGACTTCAGAGAGAGCCCATTCCTTTGCCATGTTTTCCCCTACATGGTGGTTGTCACTGAACTCTTAGGGGACTAATAATCACTTTACAACATTCTGTTCTCCTATTCAAAATGGGTCATGCTCCATATTTTTCAGAGTTATCACCCAAAATCATACATTTCAATGCTTGTTCAAATATGTGAATACCACCCAGTAAATGAGTAGGGATGCCATTATCCTCCAGGCACTGGGTTACATGATCACCGACATTAAAGTCCTACAACTTAACTGTTTTGTAGTAGTTATGACGACTGTTATCATAACAGTTACCAGATCAGATGACAATGTATCCATGGCCAGGTGGGAAGATGTGGACCCAGCAGGACCTAAAATCATGGCCAAGAGACCTCTGTACCACATGCTGACTCTCTTTGAGTGTTAGGTATTGTTAAAGGAGGGAGTTTCTACTTGTCTGTACTGAGACTGAACATGAAGCACAGACTTTTATAAATAATACTTTTTTTTTTTTTGAGACAGAGTTTTGCTCTTGTTGCCCAGGCTGGAGTGCAATGGCATGATCTCGGCTCACTGCAACCTCGGCCTCCCGGGTTCAAGCGATTCTGCTGCTTCAATCTCCCAAGTAGCTGGGATTACAGGCAAGCACCACCACACTCAGCTGTATATATATATATATATATATATATATATATATATATATATTTTGTATTTTTAGTAGAGATGGGTTTCTACATGTTGGTCAGGCTGGTCTCGAACTCCCGACTTCAGGTGATCTGCCTGCCTCAGCCTCCCAAAATGCAGGCATGAGCCACCACACCCGGCATAAGTAATAATTTTTAAAAGTGTCTTAGTTTAGCAAAAACACGACAGGGACATCAGTGAAATACCTTTGTGTTATAGCTGTCATTCTGTACACCTTGGACAACTCCATTCAACAAACAATTTGGTTAGTTTTGAAGTCGCAATAACACAGCGGGAAAAGAAACTACTGTAGTCTCCCCTTATCCATGGTTTCGTGACCCTCGGTGAACTGCAGTTCAAAAACACGTGCGTACAATACAGTAAGATATTTTAGGAGAGAGACATCATTTTCACGACTTTTATTACAGTATATTGTTACGATTGTTCTATTTTATTATTAGCTATTATTAATCTCTTCCTGTGCCTAGTTTGTGAATTAAACTTTATCGTAGACATGGATGGATGCATAAGAAAACAGTATGTGTAGTGTTCACTACTATCCTCGATTTCAGGCATCCACTGGGGTGTTGGACCATATCCCCTGAAGATAAGGTGGGGGCACTACGTGGATTGAGAGGTACCTTCAGTGCTGCCAAGCTGTGGTAACAGTACTCACTGTGGTTCCCAGACAAGACTCTCTGGTCCTGAGCCCCCAACAGCCAGTGGTACTGCCATCCAGTTTGACAGATGGAAACCAACGCCAACTAGCCCGCCTGGAGCGGTACAAGTAAGCCTAAGATGCAAACCTTCAGCCAGTTAACTGTAAGTAAACCAACTTTTTGGTAAGGAGGAAATATTTACCTAGCTCTTGGGCAAGATAAGTGTCTTTATTATAAAAAGTGTCAATTCGCAGTCTTTACTGTAAAGCTGGTGGTATTATTAGATTCTTCCTTTCCACTAACACAAAACTCCCAGTACCGGAAGGCCCTTGTCAGGAGCAGGACCCGCGGAGGGGTCCGTGGTCAGTTCTGGGGCAGCTGCCGGGCAGTCTGTGGAATCAACTTCATTGCTCCCGTGCACCACACCCTAAGTGCACTCGTCCCTCCTGGAGTGCAGACCAGGCCCGGACCTCAGGGATTGGGACACCGAGGACAGGGGGCCAAAGGGAGAGGCGGCATCAGCACCGGAGACAGCGGCGGTCTCCCGAGGCGGGAACCAGGCGGGCGGCAGTGACAGCGGTGGGCACCCGGAGACGGGGTGAAGGGTCATGGGGGGAAGGGGCGGTTACCGGGCCGGACGGTCACAGGGATCGTGTCACCGGGGAAGGGGTGGGAGGTCAGGGGGTTTGGGTCACGGGATGGGGGGAAGCAGTCACCAGAAAACGGGGTGATGGGGGAGCGGGGGTGGGGGGAGGGAAGGCGGGAAAAGGGCAGTTAGCAGGTCACGGGGAGACGGGTCGCGGGGGGAGGGGTCGCAGGGGGAGGAGTCGCAGGGGGGGTGGGCCCTCACGGGGGCAGAGTCACTGAGGGAGGGGTGGGTCTTTCCGGGGGGGTCATGTCACGGGGGAGGGTTCACTGAGGGAGGGGTGGGCGTTCACGGGGGTCGTGTCACGGGGAGGGGGTCCCTGAGGGAGGGGTGGGCGTTCACGGGGGATCGTGTCACGGGGAGGGGGTCCCTGAGGGAGGGGTGGGCGTTCACGGGGGTCGTGTCACGGGGAGGGGGTCCCTGAGGGAGGGGTGGGCGTTCGCCCAGCCGGGGTCACCGGGTGATGGGACGGAGAGAGGGGAGCGCGCGGCCGGGGAGCCTCGAGGGCAACCGGCGGGTGTGGGCGGTCGGGGGCCGAGGGTAGGGCCAACCCCTCAGGCCCGCCACGGCCCCGGCAGCGGATACGCGGGCCGTCACTCACCGCGGCTGCCGGGCGACGCAGCCAAGGGCTCCCGGCGCGGATGAGCGCTGCGACAGCGGACTGGGCGGCGAGGCCACCACAACCGACCAAACCGGCCGGCAGACGCGGAGCCAGTGCGCAAGTGCGGGAGCCGGCCCGACACTGCGCAGGCGAGACTCGGACCAATCAGCGCCCAGCGGACCCGGAGGGGGCGGGGCGGGCAGGGCCAGGCCTCGGTCCGCGCCGGCGCGCGCCTCTGGCTCCGCCCAGAACTAGTTCGTTCGTTCGTTCGCACCCACTGGACCCTGAGTTGTATTTGCCCGCCCGCCCGCCGGACCGCTGCTGAGCGCTGGTCACACTGACAAGCACAGCTAGCGGCTCCCTTCGTGGGCCCTACAGTCTAGGCGGGGAGGGCAGCACCAGGCAAAGCAGCCGGGATGGGGCGGGCTGAGGTCTGTTTTAAATCCGGCAGGGGAGTCGGGGTGCCTCGGAAGGTGAGATGTTACGTGGGATCCGAAGATCCACAAGAAGAGCCCTTTCTCTTGCCTGTGACCACTGAAATGGTGGGACATGTCCCTGGTTTCATCGTGTCCACTGTAGATAGTTGAGCTTTGGAACTGTGCATCAGGCTCCTCCCCCTGCATAACCTGCCCATCTACTTAAGAGTGAAACCCGTATCACTTACCACCTACCCATTTCTTCGTGGTACTTATCCCCCAAATTATTTTATCTGACCTGCTAGCATGCAACCCCCTTTTTTATTTTGCTGACAACTGTAACTTAGTTGTCTAAACTGCCACATAGTATGTATTTCATAAACAGCTGAATAAACCAGTAATTTATCCATCTCTGATCAGCTTTGATTTTCTTGAATAGCCAAGTATTGTTCTTCCGCCACTCCAGCACTAGTGGTAAAGCTGGCATGAAATACACTACATTAGACATTCATTGAGTAGGGATAAAACAGAACCACACTACAGCTGGAGAAATAAGACAAATAGTATTGTTCAGCCCAAGGTACTACTGGAGAAGGAGAACACTCGGGAGAAATGAATAAATGAATGAATGAATGCTCAGTTATGTGGGGTGGTCTTCAAAGGAGGAGAAATACTTTACAACAAAGGAGAAAAGTACAAAGTCAGGGAGACAGGAAAGGGCTGCAAAGGGGAAAGAAAGATGCTGCTCTGGGGGCTGGTCAGAGTGCAGGTGGCTACACAAAATCAGGCAGGACGTTGGAAATAAAGGTTCCCGAGTAGGGGACCGTGTGACAAGCTGATAGGGCCTTATTTTAAAAATTAATTCATGGCCAGGCACGGTGGCTCACACCTGTAATCCCAGCACTTTGGGAGGCCAAGGCAGGCAGATCACTCGAGCCCAGGAGTTCGAGACCAGCCTGGTCAATATGGCGAAAGCCCATCTCTATTAAAAAATACAAAAATTAGCCAGGCGTGGTGGTGCGTGCCTGTAATCCCAGCTACTTGGGAGGCTGAGGCAGGAGAATCACTTGAACCTGGGAGGTGGAGGTTGCAGTGAGCGGAGATCACCCCACTGCACTCCAGCCTGGTGACAGAGTGACTGTCCCCACCCCCACCCTGCCCCCACCACACACACAAAAATTCATGCACTTGGCAAACTACGTAAACAGTTAAAAGGATGTGCATAACAGTGCAGAGTAAATACCCCTTGATCCTTTCCCCCCAGTCTCTCCCTCCACAGAGGCAGTGCTAACACAACATACAAGCGTCCCTCAGGACCTCCCATGGATGCCAAAATCCGAGAGGCTCAAGTCCTTGATGCAAAATGCATATAACTCGAAAACATCTTCTTGTATACTTTAATCTCTGGGTTACTTATAATACTGAATGCAATGTGAATGCCATGTAAATAGTTGTTATACAGCATTGTTTGGGAAATAATAACCCCCCCCCAAAAAAAAGGTCTCTATATATTCAGTATAGACACATTTTTGTTTCTGAATATTTTCGATCCTTGGTCGGTTGAACTCATGGAGGTAGAATACACCACATGCAGGGGCAAATACTTGCAGGATATTCTACGCACATCCAGGCATACGACCAGCTCCATCCTGCTAGCATACTTCACAAACACACCCCCCACCACAGCTGTACTTTCTTGTTTGTAGAGGCTGCACTACCTTCCGCCGAATGTATACAGCGTGATCTACCCAATAGAATGCGACCTTCAGGAAAATGAATGTGGCCAGGGGGAACAGATGCTGCAGCAACAGCATAGCAGGACACCCCACAGCAAAGGAATCTCCCCTCCTGTTCCCTGGATCACAACGCCCAACTCTGGGATGCTGGTGGGCAGCTGTCACACGATCTGACATCTTGAGTAGGAGGTGACACAACACACTCTGGGCTCAGAGGCTACCTTAAGGTCTTGACGGCTGTGTGCAGGCACAATCGCTTCACCCACTGGCCCCCGGTCGCTACTGGACAGCAAACAGAAACAGGCTCAAGGCCAGATAAGCCCGCCGTAGGGCCTGCTGCCACCGGCACACTTGGCAAAGACGTGATGGTGGGGTCAGGATGACAGAAACAGTAAGTAGCCTTTGCAAAACCTGCAGTCCTCTCCACTGGGAGTATGAAAGACGGACTCCAAGTGCAGCACCAAATGTTGCACTGGATCCTCAAGCCACCTTAGGAGAGGGGACATGGGGACGCAGAGGCCTTGAAGAAGGAAGTCACCCACCCCTGATTACGTGGTTGGTAGGCATGGAGCCGCAGGTACACCAGGCACTGCAGTACAGACCCCCAGGGGCCAGGGGGCACCAGCCGGGCTTTGCAGCTGGCTTTCCCACCCACCCTGGTATCTGCACTATCACCTGCAAGACACCAAGTGTGCACCCAGACCCTGGGAGCTTTCAATCTGGAAGACCTGAAGTGGAAGCCCAAAGCTGCAGGGCCATGTGGCCCGTGAACTCCCGTTTTTGTGGTGGGAGAAAAGATACCAAAACTAACCGTGGGCTTCTGGGATGCTTCTTTACTTTGCGTAATGCGGGTATTTTCAATTAAAAGTATGCATTGATTTTTGTAATCAGATTTAAAACGAAACGAAGAAAAGTCCAAATGCAGAAGAAAAAGACAAGCAACAATTCCCAGGCCACCTGCTCACAGGCGTTTTCGGTGGTGAGCACCTGTGAGCAGTGTCCCTGCCCTTACTCGGGCACATGGACTGGGTGTGGAAGGACACTGGTGCCAGCATGGCCCCCAGGACAGTGACAACGGGTGCTGTGCGGGTGGCAGGTCACACGGGGCCACGATGGCCCCCAGAACAGTGATGACAGGTATTGTGCAAGTGGCAGGCCACACGGGGCCACCATGGCCCCCAGGACAGTGACGATGGGTGCTGTGCGGCTGGCAGGCCACACGGGGCCAGCATGGCCCCCAGGACAGTGACAACGGGTGCTGTGCGGGTGGCAGGTCACACGGGGCCACCATGGCCCCCAGGACAGTGACGATGGGTGCTGTGCGGCTGGCAGGCCACACGGGGCCACCATGGCCCCAGGACAGTGACGACGGGTGCTGTGTGGCTGGCAGGCCGCGTGGGGCAGGGCGGCGCTGGCTCTTTCCTCCACATGCGGCTTTGGGAAGTGGCTGCCTGGTGGACTCAGTGAATGTGGTTTCTGTTCCTTCCAGGTCCTTCTATGGCCACGGAAGAGTGGGTGAGGGGAACACCTCTGGCTCCAACATTACTTGTTTGGTTTTGTTTTTTCCTCACACAAATAAAAAACCCAATTAGCATCTCATTTTTACTGAAATACCAGTTTTCTATGAAAGACGAAATGATAACATATAGAAAAAGGTCACTTTATTTTGCCTTTTGTTTGGTAGGCTATCAATGCCCTTTAAAATCCTACTATTCAAGTACAAATGCTTATGTTTACAAAGTATTTACAATTTCAGTCTGGTTCCTTTCTATTTTAAAACACAACAGCTAACTGGTTACAACAGTTAACAAAATAATAATAAAGGTCACAAAAAGAGAAACCCCCGTCTTATCAGGCACCAAATCTGAACAAGGGCTTGGATCCAACCTTCTGCTTCCTGCCAGATGCTTTAAAAACAGTCTGGCTTTCATTAGAATAAACGTCTTTCTTTAAAGAATAACAGGGCAACTGTTTCCCAGGGTGGCCAATTAGAGTCTGACAGTGTTTGGGCTGCTGCCATTATAGTCCGTGTTCTCAAAGTTTCCAACTCTTACTTGCCGTATTGGAATGAACCCAGATTCACAAGGGGCCTAGACAACAGCTTCCTGAACGCGTACTTAATTCTTCGGTTAGAAACTTTAACCTTTAAAATGGAAGGCCAAGAAAATAATATACTGAAAGGAGAATTTTTACTTACAAGACAAAGTGAAATTAACTCAGGTCAACAGTAGCATCTAGAAGTTACTAAATTGAGTGCTACGAGTAAAAATATGTCCATATTTTGTATTAGAGAACAGCCAAAGGAAACACACTTGAGATCTCGACAGGAGACCCTCACTGACGTGAGATCGGGGCTGGAACTCCACATTGCAAATATTCAGAATCCCGTTCATCTCTCCAAAAAAGCTTTTGAGAGATGTTGCTAAATTCTCTTGTAGTGTTTCAGATGAATAGAGCGCTTTTACTTAAGTTATGGCTAGGATATTCTAAAGTAAGTGCACTCAACATTTTATCTTCACCTATAAAGAGAACAGCAAGATTTGGGAAAGACAAAAAAACCGAACAGGGCACGCAAATTAAAACAGATGACAAAGGCAGAATTCCTAAATACTTCAGTTCTGCACATTTCTGGATGAGGAGGAGTAAAAATTTCCACCGGGAGCCAGATCCGAGGCCCACAGAGCGGCCCTCCCTCCGGCAAGCTGCGCTCTCACGGCACATGCCGAGTCAGGGAGAACGGGTTTGGTTAGAAGAAACAGATTCCAGTCCTCTGCTTTGATATGTTCACCTAACTAAAAGATTAATTTCTTCTGTTTTATCAAAGCTTGATTTTTACTTTTCTCCAAATTTCTTATCAAGAGCTCAAAAGTGAGCTCCCCAGTTGATTTCACTGAATCCTGCCGTATCGCTGTCCACCGAAACATATGGGACAGAATACCTTCCTCAATGTCACTTAAAGTGAGAGAATGGAGAGGAAGCAGATGAAATACAATGTAAAAATGGAAAATCTTTATTGTGCCGTAACTGATTTTTAGTATACAAAAAATCCTAATATAACCTAATTTCCTGGACCAAATAATGTAAAATAGGCCAAAATCAAGCCAGAGTACAAAGGATATTATTGGATATGGACCTTTTTGTTTTGGTGAAAACTTCAAAGGAAGGAGACATTGTCAGTCAATCAATTCCACTAAAATTGCATTTATTTTCTCGTCATAGTAAAAAAGGGAAAAACAGTAGCAAATACTGGGCTTCCTTTCTTCCACAACAGCAGAACCATACAAGCTTATCTGAGAGAAAATCTGCTGTCACAAGTCAACAAGGAAGAGCTGACTGGGCCCACCGCTATAGCCAATACTTCCAGAATCACAAGCCCGCCTTTGTCAAAGGGCTGGCTGTGGCAGCAAGGGGTGTCTGTCACATTCGCCCTGGCTCCCTGAGTCCGGGCCCATCGTCCCCTCAGCCATGACATCTGTACTAACGTTGCCTCTGCGTGGTCCTCTGGGCCTCACGCCAGCGATGGCGGAGCGTCCCAAAGGTTCTCAGGAGCTGTTTAACACACTACATCAAACACCAGCTTCCTCCAAAAGCTGGAGATGCATCTTGAGTGCACTGAGTTAGGCATCAGTCCCAGAAGTTTCCATTAAACGAAAGCCAATCCCATTGCGGGGTGGGCCTGGGGGAAGCCACTGTTGGCTGCTCTTTGGAATAACAGTGCAATGACTGATGATTTCCCTTGAACACAAGCCAGGAACGTGCCTTGCGTGTTTAGGTGGGTGTTAGGACATTTCTCTTAAAAGTTAAGTCACATTTTAGGAGGGAAGGAAAGAACCATATTGGCTTTCTTTGGAATGGAAAACCAATCTCGGATGATTTACTTTAGACAGGACTTCTCCTCTACGAAGACCATGAGGCATTTTTCAGTAAGGTATAAAGAACTAAACTCTGGCACATGGCACGTCTTATCTTTAGAAAGTCCACTGTATGCTCCTCACACACTAGACGGCTTCTGTGGCACGCAAAGCACTACACGCTCACAAAGAAATTCGAAATGGCCTTCAGAACACAGGACTAGGCTCTGGGGGACCGGTGCGGGTGGGGTCTGAAAGGCGAAATGATTTAGAGGAAACCGCGTTGTCACTTTTTCCATGAGTCACATAGTACAGAGAAGGGGGTGCTCCATAAGGACCATTTGTCCTGCAGTGCGGGATGCATTTTAATAAAATGATTACACTACTTTGTTTCAATTATATCTTTCCCAGTGCTGAATATCTTGCATGACATTGTCCCGAGGTTCACAAATAAAGCGTTTTCTGTGAGGAAGGTAGTTTTGCTTTAGATGAGAGGCAGCCCTGCTGCCCTGACTACTGGCACGGAGGCTTAGTGGGTGTCTTTAGCCTGACAGCAGGGACCCTCATCTGTAACTTGGGCTGCTGGCTTGGGCTGTCAGAACTGGTGGGCACCTGGGCTGGGTTGGGAGTGCCTGGGGTCTGGAGCGGGGCCGATGCCGTGGTCACCACTTGCTGCTGAATGAGTTTCTGCTGAACCACCTGGGCAGTCGCAGTCACTGCAGGGATCATCTGCACCTGTTGCCCGGCCGCTGTCGCCTGCGTGAGCGCCACAGTCTGTGGAGAAGCCTGAGCCGAGAGAGTCAGAAAACACACATTGCCCAGGAAACTCAGTCCAGGGACACGACAGGGGACGTTCTTTGGGATGGGGAGGGCTCGAGAGGCTTCACTGACTATGCTTTTATGACATGGAGAATGACCAGTCACACAACAATATGACCTCTGGTTTCTAACTAAACACAAGTGGAAAATTAAAAGACGGTTGCTTTTAGACTAACACCAGATGCCTCTGGGGAAAAGGTGAGAGTTGGGTCAGGGACTGATTTTGTTGTTGTAGTAAAGCTTTTAATACAACCTGGATTGTCGAAATCTATATGCCAGTGTGACTTTGAACAAAATTTAAAAAGTTTAAAGCACTGCTTTACATTTGAAGCACTGTGCTAAAGTCATATTGTGGAGCATCAGCGACAACAATGAAAGCGCCGGAAGGGCTTCTGTGGGAGGCAGGGCCCCTGTGCCCACAGCGTCTCTGCTCATGGGCGGGCCCCCGAGCAGAGCCTGCTTGCCTGAGGCCTGTGCCTCCCTAAAACCACAGGGCAGTGTCTGCGGCTTGCAGGACACACTCGCAGTAATCGGTGAACGAAGGGTCCTGGGAGTGAGCCCAAGGAGAGGCTCCCTCAGTGCGGCTGACACAACACCCCAAAATGCTTGTTCACTCTTCTTCTCATTATTAAGCATATCTAGTTTTTCCCCTGAAGTTAATGTTTTTGTGTGTATCACAAAAATCAAAAGTGATTCCCTCATCATGACCTCAGATGAAAACAACCCATTCTCTGACCTGGGAAATGTGAGGTTTCCACCTTGTCTACACGTCCTACCTGCTGGGAAGCAGAAGCAACTTGCTGGATGCTGGCCACGGGTGTTTGCTGCTGAACAACTTGAGGAAGTTTTGCAACCTTTGACAAAACAAAAAAAGCCAAACATAGAATTCAAAGGAGCATGTGCACAAAAAGATTTTTCCTCCCTTTCGGTCTTCTCAGTTAATGCAAAAAACACAACGACCAGGTGACACAAAAGAGCAATTCTCATACTGTGCCCACCTGCAGCAGTGAGACAGAAAGTCGCTCCACTGCATCGTGAGTCAACTGACTGCCTCCCCAGTTTGCCATCACTCATCATTTAAGCTTATTTTTGGTCTCATATTTCAGACACATTTTTTCTTTTCACAAAAACTACTCCAAGTTTATATGAAAGAATCAGACTGAGGATGGTAAGTATTTGAGCGTCTTGTGAGTCCCAAGAGCTCTGCATGTGAGTCCCAAGAGCTCTGGACAGCGTTCCAATAATGAGCTGTACAGTGCAGCTCGGGCAGCCAGCTGAAATGGGGAACCCAGAGATGTACCAAGGTTTTGAGGCTGGTAATTTTTCATTTTTCTACATTTTTCTTAGTCATGATTGAATATGACTATTTATAAAGCAGTGCTTTCCACCCAGTGCCCACTTTCTGTGCATTTGCTATTGCATGCGTCTCCCGCTGTCTTGATGTAGTAAGTGGCTCTGGGCCATCTGTGTGTCCTATCAGCACCGTCAGGGCATGCACCCAGAGCACAGACAGGCTCCAGCGTGGACAGCTGCTGGGGGCCCTGATTTCAAGGGCCCTCCCTGCACAAGGCCCTCATGGACCCTGGCCTCTTGGTGGGTCCTATTTCTTATAAAGAACACGGATGAAAATAATATTTCCCAAGATAATTCTGGGAAAAATGTGAAATCATATGATTTACTCATACATCAACAAAGATCCAAATAAATGTTAGTCCTTACTAAAATTAAAATCAATCAGAAGGCATTTACTAGTTTACTGTCACTTAAAAGAAACAATTATAAATAAGATTCACTAAGATAAGAAGTGCCCTGAGCGCCCCCTGTGGAACTGATGAGAAACAAAGATGCGGCCGGTGCTCCAGGGCCCATCTCAAGACCACAATGGCCCAGGACTTACTTGGCACAGCACTGAAAATCCTTAGACGTCTTAAGTAAAGCACTAGGAAGAAATCTGAAATGTACTAAGAAACCTGCAAAGAGTCAGGAACTGCCAGTCTCCAAACCTAAGCACAGGCGGGCACCACGAGCCACAGAGCAGAAAAGCTGCACAACCTCTGCTGGGATCACCGGCCACATGGAGATGCACACTATGGTCTTCAGGGTCGCATAGGACACAGCTGAACAGACACCAGGTATAGGCCAGCTCTCAGTGGGGAGCTCGCAAAAGAGCCCCATGCTACCGCCAGCTGCCATCCTGGAGGGAGACACTGTCCCCACAAAGGTACCCAAAAGCTGCAAAGAAGGCACTCCCTTCCTCCAGTGGCATCTGTAAGAAAAGCACCTGCCCTAAGCCTCAGTGCCAGGGAGCAGAGAGGAGCAGACACAGATTCAGAGGCCAGGTGGGTGACACCTGAGAGCCGAGCGCAAGCCCGAGCCACACACTGAGCGGCGTTCCTGATGCCACCCAAAGGTACCTGCAGAAGCAAAAATCCACCTCTGCCCCAGGCCACAAGGAGTCCCTACAGATGCAGCGCATTTCAGACAGGGTAATCACCAGATTCAGAAAACCACTGGGCTCACCCTGTGAAGCCTGCAAACAAGAGACTATAAACAAAGATCAGGCATATTTGGGAACTTCTGAAAATAAAATAATAAATCATCAAGATAAAAATTCAACAGACAAGCCTGAGAGATTTGACCTAACCAAGGGGAAAATGAGTGACTGAGGAGAAAGAGCGAAAGACATGACTCAGCATATGGTACAATGAGACAGACACAGAAAATATAAAAGCTGCTGAGAGACCCGGAGGTCAGAGAAAACAGGACAGGGGCAACATCTAAACAAACAGTGGCTGCTCACTTCCTAAAGAGATGAGAGAGACTGCCCCAGATTCAAGAAGCTGGAGCATCGGCATGAAAATGCAAAACAACACAGACAAAGCCAATGTCTCAGTAACAGGCGGAGGGTGGGGAAAAGAGAGGTGACCCTGGAAGAGTGAAAGGCTGGACAGATACCGGCTCCTCTTCAACAACAAAAGCAGCCATAGTGAGGAAATGATACAGTGAATGCACTCAGAAAACAATGCCGGCCGGGCACGGTGGCTCATGCCTGTAATCCCAGCACTTTGGGAGGCCAAGGCAGGTGGATTAGCCGTGGTCAGGAGTTCGAGACCAGTCTGGCCAACACGGTGAAACCCCACCTCTACTAAAAATACAAAAATTAGCTGGGCATGGTGGTGCACGCCTGTAGTCCCAGCTACTTGGAAGGCTGAGGCAGGAGAATCTCTTGAACATGGAAGGCGGAGGTTTCAGTGAGCCGAGATCGTGCCACTGCACTCTAGCATAGGAGAGTGAGACTCTGTCTCGAAAAAAACAAAAATAAAAACAAACAAAAAAAGACAATGCCAATTGGGAATTCTGTACTAAGCAAAACTGTCTCCCAGGAACAAGAACGACACACAGGCATTTTCAAGCACTTAAGGAAATTCCAAAGGATGGGTCAAGTGGAAGGAAAGCAATTCCACATAAAAAGTCCAAGATGAAAAAGGACAGAATTATGGCCACGCATGGTGGCTCACACCTGTAATCCCAACACTTCGGGAGGCTGAGGCAGGTGGATCACGAGGTCAGGAGTTCGAGACTAGCCTGGCCAATATGGTGAAACCCATCTCTACTAAAAATATAAAAATTAGCCGGGCCTGGTGGCATGTGCCTGTAATCTCAGCTATTCAGGAGGCTGAGGCAGGATAATCGCTTGAACACAGGAGGCGGAAGTTGCAGTGAGCCAAGATCGCACCACTGTACTCCAGCCTGGGCGACGGAGCGAGACGCTGCGTCAAAAAAAAAAAAAAAAAGAAAAAGGACAGAATTAAAACGCACGCTAACAGCAGCATTTGAAATGAACAAACTGAGCTACTGTGTGATAAGATCATCGCTGGAGAACAGGTTAGAGGCAACCGTTAACTTCATACTCTGATACAGAAGTGTGCACATGGAGATTTTAAGGTAACCACTTAAAGAACAGAAAGAAAATATAAAATTTTTCACTGGCAGAGGGGCAAAAATTGAAAAAATAAAAAATAAAAAAAATTTAAAAAGGTGGCTCAAAAGAAGGCAAGGAAGGGAGGAAAGAAAAAACAGAACAAGCAAGACAAACAGGGTCCAAACAAAAGAGAAGCCAGAAATTCAAACATACCCACCCTTATACCCACCCTTATATACAGACGAGTGGGCACATGTTTCAGGTAAGAGTCACAGACGGAAAGCCTGACCTCACCGCAGTGCCGGACCTGCCTGCGAGCTGCTCAGAGGAGTGACGCGGGGCACACAGAGAATGGCTGACAACAAGGAGGGAAAAATACAGACCAGAAACTTCCAACAGGAGGGTGATGCTTTACTCATACAAGGCAGATAGGCTTCAAGACCAGAGATATTACTGAAAATAGTAAGAGTCATTTCAAAATAACAAAATTTAAAACTTTAAACTTAAATGTGGCTAATGAAAAACCATCTAAGATATAAAGCAAAACCAGAGAGAAAGGTAAGGAGAAACAGATAAATGCATACTCAGAACAGGACATCTACACACGCTTCTCAATACCTAGTAACACAAGTGATTGGCAGTACACACGAGACCGAAATGACACAAACAGTAAACCTGACCCCGTCACAACAAAACCATCTCACAACTGGAACCACCCTGAAGACTGCTTGGGAAGGACACAGACCATTTTTTAAAACTGACTGTATTTAGCAGATAGCAAGTTTCCACAAATTCCAAAGACTGAACTCATTCAGACCTCATTCTCTGATGATACAATGAAGATTTATTTTTAAGTCAATAATAAAAAGAACTGGAAAACCTCACCTGGAAATTAAGAAACACTTCTTTAAAGAACCCAGGGAATAAAGAAGAAATCAAAATGGAAATTCAAAAATATTTAAGACTGAAGGAAAACCAAATAATAAAATTTGTGAAATAAGCTCAGGTGGTATTCCATCTTAACAAGTTAGAAAATGAATAGCAAAATAAAAGAAAGGAAAGGAAGTAAAAACCCTGGCAAAAGCCTGGCATCGTGGCACACACCTGCGGTCCCAGGCACTCCGGAGGCTGAGGAGGGAGAACTGCTTGAGCTCAGGGGTGCGAGGCCAGCCTGGGCAACACAAGCAGGAGCCCGTCTCAGAAACAGACCTGACAAGGCAGGCAGAGCACTCGAACTAGGCCGTGCCGCCCGATGCCGTGAGGCAGCACACATGAGAGCAGCAACTGAACTCATCCATGCACAACGACAACCACCACAGGATCCCGTGAGTCACCCCAGAACACAGCGATGATTGAACATCACAGGATTCAACGACTATAACCCGCTACAACAGTCCATCTGTCCACTGTACTAACAGCCCTCGCGCACGCCTATACTCATGGGGCTGGCTTTATTGGAAGAGACAAAATCATCTGATCCAAGTAATTACAGTATTTGTTGAAGGTGACAATACAGAAACAGAGAGCAGAAAAGGTGAACAGGAAGGGGGTGTGAGCAAGGCTGGTAGGGACACAGGTGCAGAGGAGCAAGTGCAGAGGGGTGCACAGGCCAGGAGACATCCACACCCCCATACCCTCCACCCAGCCACACACAAACCCACAACCACAGAGTATCCTGGGGGACGGATGGCAAAAAGGAAGCAGGAGAGATGGCAACAACCAGGGAAGGGGTGCGGAGGAGGGGCTGACGGCAGAAACAGGAAGTGGCTGGTCCAGGTCTCTTCTGGAAGTCAAGCACACACAACTGCCTGCCAATGGGCTGGACCTGTATGGGTGACTGTAGGGGTTTCTCAAGTAGGCAAAGGTCTGCAGAGACAGCTGTCCTTCCTGAGCCAGAAGCCTCTGGTAGGAGCAAGTCAGGCGTACACACCTGAGGGCTGAGGTATCAGACATCTCCATGGATCTGTCAAAGGCAGGTAGGATGAATAATCTGGAACTCAGGACAGTAAGTGGCTGCAGACATGAATCTGGGCATCATTCGCACCGAGACAGGACTTAAAGCCTTGAGGCTAGAGGAGATGTGTAAGGGAGGGAGTTCATACACACGGGCTTTAAACAAGACAAAAAGCACCATTAACAAAGAGGAACAGAAACTTCCAGCAAAGTAGGAAAGAACAGAATTTTCTTACTCTGACAAAAAACACAGCAAACACCTTACTTCACAGTGACATATGGACTCTGACATTCACCACTGTGCTGCAGGTCCCAGCCAGCACAGTAAGGTGGGAGCACAATAAGGCGGGAGCACAGTCAGGCGGGAGCAAGCAAGGGTTTAAGATGGGAGAAGTAGATCGTCACGATTTACACGTGATACAACTGTATACGAAGGAAATGCAACAAAACCAAATCCTAAGATAAATTATTCAAATAACCAGAATCTACCAAGGCGGCCAAAATAAAAAACCAATGTACAAAAATGTACAACGGCCAGAGACAGAAAACAGAAATTAAAAGCATACCATTTACAAAAGCATCAAAAAATACTGATTAAGAATAAAACTAACATAATCTGTAAGACTTTCACAAAAAAAATTAGAAAACTTCACTAAAAGGCATTAAAAAAGACTTACAAAAAATGTATCATATTGGTGAATCTGAAGCCAAGACTGTAAAGATAGGCCGGGCGCGGTGGCTCAAGCCTGTAATCCCAGCACTTTGGGAGGCCGAGACGGGCGGATCACGAGGTCAGGAGATCGAGACCATCCTGGTTAACACAGTGAAACCCCGTCTCTACTAAAAAATACAAAAAAAAACTAGCCGGGCGAGGTGGCGGGCGCCTGTAGTCCCAGCTACTCGGGAGGCTGAGGCAGGAGAATGGCGTGAACCCGGGAGGCGGAGCTTGCAGTGAGCTGAGATCCGGCCACTGCACTCCAGCCTGGGTGACAGAGCGAGACTCCATCTCAAAAAAAAAGACTGTAAAGATGTTAACTCTCCCCTAAACAGAGCTACAGAATCAATGCAATTCTAACAAAAACTTTCAGCAGTTTTGATTGTAGTGCATGAATTAAGCTAACTAAAATTAACACGGAAGGGTAAAGAGCCAAGAATAGGCACCTTACACCCAAGGAAGGGTGTGGTAGGGGGACTGGCCCTCCAGACACCAAGTGTCACGGCCACTCAGAGCGAGAGTGCAGTAGGACCAGCACGACCTCTGAGACACAAAGCCCTGAATGTCCCCACAGGATCTCGGGTGGAGGCGGCACTGTGGATTGATGGATGACAGAGTGGGCTTTTTAATAAATGGGGCTGAAAATAGGGTGTTCATAGGGCACATCAAATTGAATTCCTGTTTCTATCTCAAACCCAAAAACCAATTCCAGGAGGGTGGAAGACCAGCTGAGAAGGTAAAACTCCCTCGCTCTTAGAGGAGGATGCAGGGAGGTAACTCCATAAGCTCTGGGAGGAAGCAGGACATAAAAGCTCTAGGCAGAGAGGAAGACGGGAGGGCACACTGCACACATGAAATCAGGAACTCCATTCTCCCAAAGACACCAGGTAGAACTTGATGAACAAGAAATATCGAAAAATAAAATAAAATATATTTTTTAAAAAGACACTAGGAAGGGAGAAGAGGAGCCTGGAACTGGGAGATGGCAGCTGTACCCCCCAGAGCTGGAGATCGACATCCAGAACATGAAGGCAAAGCTGGCGACAGCCGGAACAGGCACCTGCAGAGAGGAGCCTTCCCAGGAGCCAGCGCGGCTGAAACCTGAGGCCAGGAGACAACACTTCCTCCAGTACACCACCTAGTGGAGCCACCGAGAGCTGGGAGCTGGCAAAGCCCACGAGACATACAAGCCAAAGGCCAGGCACCCACTCCTGACACTTGGGCCCTCACCCTGTTCCCCACTCACCTGGATCTGGGTCTGCACTTGCTGGGCCCCGGCCAGTTTCTGGGCCTGGGAGATGGGTGTGGTAAGAAACTGGGTCTTAAGGGCCGGCTGTGCGGCGTAGGCGACCTTCTGCTGCGCGCCAGGGGTGGTGATCTGCTGTGCAGTGATCTGGGGAGAGACTGCGAAATTAGGGCCGCAGAGACCACGCTGCGCTCAAGACTCCCGGGACTCCTGACTGCTCTGGGCCCTACGGCAGAACCCAGCCCCTTTCCAGCCTACCTCCCAGACCAACCCTGTGTGTACCCACATCCCCTGCCCTCTGCGCCTGACGCTGCCTCCTGGCAAACCTCTGCCCACGCGGCCTGGCCACCAGCTTCTCCTCCAGGAGGCCCGGCAGTTGCCTGCACCCTACCCCACCCGGGATGCTGCTCCCTGCATAGCTGGGCTGGTGGGGCACCCTGACACCCTTGGCACACCTGCGCAGGGCTGCTACTTAGGTGACTGAAACCGATCACAATCTCTCAAATCCAATTTAAGAATTTGGCAGACACAGAGAAAATATTTAGTACAAGGGGTAACAAACTGGTATGCACAATTTTTGCATATCATATTGTGCACGTCTGAAGTTTACGTATCTGATGTATCAGCCATGCTATGGGTAAGTAGGGGTTTCTAACATCTAAGGGCGTTTCTGTCCAATCGTAGGAACACAGCCTGGCACTTCAGCTGCAGCCTTCCACTGCTCCCTCAAGCACAGCTCACGCCTGAGGGACCACGCCCACCTGTGCATCAGCGTGGCCACATCTGCCCATGGACCACCATGATGCACCCAGCGGCTGCTGACCAGGCCTGGGAGGTAAGTCTCAGTACCATCTCCTTCTTCTAGAGGTAAATAAACGCAGATGACCATCCCGACCCAAAGGACATGCACTTCCCTGCAGCGGTCGTGCCGAGTGGGGATGCAGGCTGGTCTTCGGAACCCAGCCACTGCGGAGCTGATGGCATTACCCAGACACCCTGTGCCTCCCGGCTTGTGTTCCCTCAGTGCTCACTCCCTCCCGCTCTGGGTTCCAAAGACAGCTCTGCTTCCAGCTCCCCACAGAGCACGCCATCGCTGGCAACCAGCAGGGCTTCACCACAGGGTTCCTGAGCACTGGTCTTCTGCAGGAGGTGGCAGCGGCTCACAGCACAGCCAGTGTCCAGCTGGTGTGACACAAAGCACCCTGGGTCCGCTGGAGTCAGCCAGCCGCCTTTTACTGGCCCTGTGATCTGGGCAAGTCCTTTTCTCTGAGCCTCAGTTTCCTCAAAACAACATCCTCCATCTTGAAGATGAGCACCAGGTGCTTGCAGGGGGCCAGCACAGCGCTCAGGGAACAGGGTAGCTCCCCGCACAGCCACGTGGCTTCCCATCAGAGCCCGCCTTCTAACTCTAGCCAGAGAGCAGTGCCAACAGAACATGGGGTCTGAGGGCCCACACCAGCCATCCAAAGCCCGGGACTTGGGCTGGGTGTCACCGATGAGCCACCATGAGCAGATGTCCCTGGAGGCAGAGCTGTCTCACCACTGTATGTCCCTCACGTCCTTCAACATAGCACTGGCTGCTGAGAGGCACAGGTGTCGTCTCAGGGAGCTGGCTGAGCCTGTAGACACCCTCGGAGCCCGGTGCCCTGCTGCACCCCCATCCACGTCAGTCCCTGGTGTGTATTCTCCCCTTTCACCACGAACATGCACAGAGGCCGCATTCTCTCTGGGGTCCAGACCGTGTGGCGTCCCTGTCCTCCACTAGGAGTCCAGGCGGGTCCTGTGGTGTGAGCTGCGTCTGCTTCCCTGAGCCCACTGGCCCCATCATGTAACTGCATCCCCTGTGTCTGTCCCAATGCCATGCAGCCTTCTTACCTGGCACCCAGCCATCCTCACAGACTATACCCCCTCCACCCCCCTGCCAAGACCTCAGCCTCACTTGTCACATCACACACAGCGTTCACCTTTAAAAGGAAGGAAAAACCAACAAGGATGACCACACTAGCACCTCCAGCCCTTGAAGCCACCCTCTGAAAAGCCTGGGCTGCCACAAGGGGCCTTGTCTGCTCAGGACCCTCTCCTCCAGCAGCCAGCTTTGCCTTGGCATAGACCCAGAGGTGAGAATCCCCCAGCCCCAGTACCTTCTGCTGGACAGCTGCCGGGCCCTGGGCAGCCTGCGGCTGGATGGCCTTCTGCTGCTGGACGGCCTGCTGTTTCAGCTTCAGCAGCTGCTGCACGTGCACAGGCTGGGCCACCACGGTCTGTCCTGCAGGCAGCAAAAGCCGCTTAGTCAGCACATTGGGGAAAGAGCTCGAGGCTCACGCCAAGCTGTTCCAACGGACTCACCTCTACAGAAAATAATAAACTATGAAACTCTATGCAGACAAGTAAGCCATCCCGTAACTACATTAAAATGTTTCTGGGTTCACAAATTACACTTAAATTAAGATGGAAATTTCAAAATGTTAACAGTTCAACTGAGGACCAAGCCTTGTGCCTGGAAAGCGCCAAGGCACGTTTGTGCCAGAACATGTGACGGCTCAAGTGGGTGGGTGCGAGGAAAGAACACAGGTTGCTGGCGACCACTGCCACCAGAGAGGCCTGTGAAACCGGGCTCAAGCCCAGGAGGGGAGGGTGTGCTGGGGCCGGCACCTGCTGCCTTCTGTGGCTGACCGATCGCCACGCTGATCCCCGCGACGTTCATGGGCAGGGTGGTGACTCCCGGCGAGGAGACCACAGCTGCCGGGACGGACACCACTGGAGGCTTCGCCAAGGCCACCTGGGCTGGCTGGGGTGCCTGGGTCTGCATCTGCCCTTGCGCCTGCAGCTGAGAAGTAGGAACCCGGGTCTAAACAGTAGAAATAATGGGAGAGTCCAGAGAAATTCAGGACATGGTATGTCTCTCCAAATACTTCCCCACAAGAGGTCATGCCATGAGAAAATTTACAAAGATCAACAAAGTTGAAAGTAGCCCGACATAAAAGGAAAACCGAGTGATCTGCACGCCTCAGAGTCACAGGTCAGCCTGTGCTTCTGAAGCTCCCGCAAGACCTGCAGGCTCATCACACGTGCTGCTGCGTCTAGATGTCAGTGATCTCGTGGGACATCACCTTCACTTCCCTCCATCTCCTGAACCACACCAGTAACCACATCCTGACCCATTTCCCACAGAAGCCTGTCCCTCACTTCAAAATGACTGCCACAGCCTCCCGTCCCACACATTTTCTCTTAAATTACTATTTTAAAAATGGTAAGTGGAAATAGCTCTATTGTTGTATGTATAAAGACTAAGATTACGTAAGAAAATACAAAGTAAAAATTACCCACACTCCTCGAACTACTCACATCTGAATGTTAAAACTGGTATTTAGCCTTCAGCCACTGTTCCTATCCATGTGGCTCACCGTGAAAGTGTGCAAAAGTGACATGAATTATAAATATTTTGAAATCTGTTTCTCTTCCCTTTACAAAAAACCACTTTCAAAGTTGCTTAATATTCCATTGTTTGGATGATACATAATTTACTTAATGAAATTCTTAGTAATGGATATTTAATTCCCTCTAACATTCATGAAGCAAACAAGCTTGTATATTCATCACTTTGTAAATGTTCTGTTATTTCTCTAGGACATAAGAGGAGTGTTTAGTTAAATAAGCAGGCACATTTTTATAGCTTAATTACCAAAATCCTCTCCAAAAAGAGGCCACTGATTCCTGTCCAACAAGACCCCTGTGCCCTGGCCACCACTAGGTGTTACCATTCTTCTCAGTGAATTTGCATTTTTGTGAACATGATTGAAACTGAGCACCCTTTTGTAGTTTTTCATCCACTTCTACTCACTCTGTTGTGGAGGGCTAGCCCCTCCCAGGGAAGACCCAAAGTGGGGGTCCAGCACCCACACAGCTGAGCCTGAGCACCCAGGTCCCCAAATCCTAGCTTGAGTTGCAGCTGACTGGTTGTGGAATTTGGGTGGGAACTTAGCCTATGTGCCTCAGTTTCTCAACCTGTAAAATGGAATTAATAGTAAGACCCTTATCCCTGTCTGGGGCAGTCCATGAGCGCTGGGCCAGGTGAAAGACACAAGACAACAAAGGGCAAAGTCTAGCTCAGGGTGAGCCTCTATCAGGGCAGCTGTCACCAGCACCCCTACTGAGCTCTGCTCAGGGTGCAGGGACCCTGCCTGCCCTGGGACGCTGGCACCTGCTGAGAGCCGGTCTTCCCAGACAGCACTTGTGCCTGATGCTAGTCCCTTCTGAAATCTCCAAATGCTCTCCTGCCTCCAGCGGTCACCTGAGAGCAGCTTCAGAGACGGCTACCTACCCATGCCTACGGCTTACATGCACAGTGCCCTCTGCTCCAGCCACGCGGGCCTTGGTCCCCACACGCTCCCTCAGCAGCACAGGACACCACGCAGGCTGCACCTCACCTTGCTCACGCTCCACCCACCCCCGTTCAGGCCCTGAGAAGCTTGCTGATGCCTGGATGGCCTCTGGGAGCTGCTGCAGTGTTAATGCTCCACAAGTGGTGAGTCCCGTCCTCTGTCCAAGGGGCACTAAGTTCTTGGGGAAAAGATCCCATCTCACACTCACTCCTGTAACACGTGACACGCAGCCGAGCAAGCACAATAGCTGTGTTAAAACATAAAAAAACGCTGCTTTTGGAAAATAAACAGAAACTGACACTTACGAGCCGGGCCACCTGGAGGTTGGCCACGGTGGTGCCCGTCAGCAGGGCTCCAGGCCTTGGGGCCGTGACCGTGGTGAGCTGGGGGCTCTGCTGCTGCGGGGGCTGTGAGGCCTGCACCTGCACTTGGGCTGTCGGCTGCGGGGGCGCAGACTGGGCCTGTGGCGGCGGGGGCTGCGGGGGCATCTGCAGTTTCTGCTTCTGCATTTTGATGAGGTGTTCCTAAAATACAAGCAAAGTATCTTCTCTTCAACATTAACTGTGCTCCATTCTTAAGTAGACATCTTGATCCTAAGCCACCCCTCTACTGCCCACTAAATACCAAAGCAGGCACCTGCTACTGTGCAGCATCCAGACTGCCTTCTATGGGCTGCCCAGTATCTTTCAGGTGTTCATTTATTAAAAATAAGCATTTTGTCAGGTGAAAGCTACAAACAGGGATTCTGACTGATAAGTTCATAGCAAAATTTCTATTATCCCTCACAACAAGTCGATTTAAATCGGTAGTGCCAACCAAACTTATTTATTAGTTTATAAGTTCAAAAAACATTTTAAGAAAAAAATTTTTAAGAAAACCTATAATGAGTTGATCAGGACTATCAAGTGTCTTTTGAAAGGCTGGAAGTGAAACTGGCTTTGAAATGGATTTGGGAGAGGGCAGAGTGAGGAACGAAGGAGCCAGGCAAACACCCGGCACACAGGACTCCTGGCAGCCAAGGCTGGGTGGCAGCCTCGACGCCGAAGGCACTGGTGTCTCAGTGGTTGAACAGCGGCAGGTAAAGGCACCTGTGTGGCTGTGGGCCGGGGGGTCAAAGCCCAGCTCTGGCTCCGATAGTTGCCTCTGCTGGGCCTGGAGTTCCTGAGCACAGCGTTCTAATTTAGCCCTCTCCAGCGCCACTTCCTGCAGGATACAAGTGGGCTAGACGGGGACTCCCCAGGGTGGAGCCACAGCCACATATGACCACGGAGCCCTCGAGGAATGGCTGGTGTGACAGGAACAGGATAAGCTCGATGTCTAAATTCCACCAACAGCCCTGCTGACAGCCCCAGGACAGGCCCTCAGCTGAGTCTGTGTCTCCCGCAGCCCACTTCCTCCCTTCTAGACCATGGAGAGGCCCAGACTCAAGCACTCCGGCAGGCCCAACAGTGAGCTGAAACTTCAAAATATTGTCTTGTCTTCATTCCATGTATTTCTCTGGTTACTTTCTATGACAAGTATTAATGGTTTTCCATTTATGGTAGGGGTATAACATTTCCTTTTTTTTTCATTTGAGACAGAGTCTCGTTCTGTCACCCAGGCTGGAGTGCAGTGGCACAATCTCGGCTCACTACAACCTCTGCCTTCCAGGTTCAAGCGATTCTCGGGCCTCAGCTAGGATTACAGGCACCCGCCACCACGTCTGGCTTTTTTATTTTTAGTAGAGATAGGGATTCACCATGTTGACCAGGCTGGTCTCAAACTCCTGACCTTAAATGATCTGCCCACCTCGGCCTCCCAAAGTGCTCGGATCACAGGCGTGAGCCGCTGCGCCCAGCCCAACATTTCCTTTTAAAATGAATACATTTACATAAAGAACAGCAAAGCTGGTACAGAGGTTAGCAAAAATCAGGTACATCAGTACCCCAATGACCACCTCTGAGAAACAGTACTGCACACGAACCACACCGAAACCAACCCAGGGTCCACTGCCTGCTCTCCCGACACTGTGAGGAATGCCTTCTCACCAGCACTTTCTCTGGTCCAGAACCGCACCAAGCGGGCTGTCTAGTCCTCCCTAGAGACTGATGCTGAACACAAGGCACAAGACCCCTAAGCAAGAAGACACATTTGCATGCTGGGTGTTAATGTCTTCAAAGTGCTCTGAATACGCGTAAGATACTTCTCTAAGGCATGATCAAAGTGTTATGACATGGGAAGTTTTAGATCAATAAAACGAAGCACGCGTCCTACAAACAGGCAGTGCTAGACGTTTGCAAAATACACTCTGGACTGCACCATGCAAGCAGGCACCACCTCACAGACGCTGGGCTGACTGACCACAAGACGCACACGTCCATGGTCCTCCGGGAAATGCTCACCGGCGTCAGCTTGCCCACAGCTTTGATCTGTGCTGGAGACTGGGCCTGGCCTTGGATCTGCGGAACTTGCACCTGAGAAGTCGTCGTCGTCGTCTGCTGCTGCTGCTGCTGCTGCTGCTGCTGCTGCTGCTGCTGTTGCTGCTGTTGCTGTTGCTGCTGCTGCTGCTGCTGTTGCTGATGCCTGAGAAGCTGGAAATGTGCAGGTGTGATGGTTTTTCCAGGGAGCTGAACTCCTGTGGCTATGAAGAGGTTTGCTCATTAGGTCTGGACAGGGATACTCGCCCACCTTCAGATCCTCATTCTCAGAGAGCAAGCAGCAGCTGAGCCCTCACATGCGCCACAGCAGACGCGTGTCAGAGAAAGCTCCCAGCCTGGCTTTACCTTGGGACACCTGGGGCACCAAAGACCGCGCCGGGGTCTGCACTGGGGTCAGGCTGGTAGTGACCACGGCCGAGGCTGTCACAGAAGTGACTGCTCGAACACCCTGAGTCGTTGCCATGGACACCAGGTCAGGGGTCGCCGTGGCTGGGGAGCCGACTGCCCGTGGCGGGGGCTGGGTGTGCACCACCTGGGCAGGAGCAGAGCCTCCCGGCGTCTAGAAAAGGCAAACAGAGGACCTCATCAAATATTTCACACAGCACTCAGAGCTGTTCACACTCAGAGCAGGGCAGATAAGAGCACCCAACTTCAGAGGCGAAACAAGTGAAACACACGCTAGAGTTCAGTCTTTTGACAACTGCTGATTTCACGTGTCAATTCAAAAGCAAGTGCCTTGAGCAATGTTTTCTTACAGCGGATCACATCACCCACAGAAACGCGGTTGAGATGACGACACTCCCATGCATATGCTGAAAAGGCTGTCCTGTCCCTCCTCCCCTGCACAAAGACCTCTTGGTCCCCAGGAACATAACGACTGTCCTTGCGGCACCCATGCTACCCACAGACACGCAGCCCACAGTCCTGGCTCTCTACCACCGCCCCCATCTGTGCTGAAACTACAGCCCCGACGCAGCCCACAGCCCCGGCTCTCTACCACCGCCCCCATCTGTGCTGAAACTACAGCCCCGACGCAGCCCACAGTCCTGGCTCTCTACCACCGCCCCCATCTGTGCTGAAACTACAGCCCTGAGTCTCTCACCATGTGCTTGGGGTTTTGTGGCATCTTACCTTCATCTTGCCTAAAATTCAGAGCATCCTCACTGTGCCCTGCAGTCCACTCTGGCCCGCAGGCAGAAGTGGCAGCCAGAGTGGCTTCCTCACCCTATCTCACCTTGCCCCACCACCCTTCCTTGTCCCACCATAAAGTGGAAGGCAAACGCAACCATGCCACCTCTGCAATGTCTCTTCAGCTGACCTCTGCCAGCTCCCTTGGTTCCGATGTGCCGTGTATTTTTAGTCTGTCTTGATCCTTTTACGTCTCATTGCTTATGCATCTGGATGGAAATCTGGCATGTTACTCCATGTTTTCCATTCAACCCAGCTGCTGCATGTTTCTTTTCATCTCCTTTCTTGCCTCCTCTCAGATGACTCCTCACCAACATCCCCTGCCATGGTTGGGAGCAACTCGCTCTGCTCTCGCTCTTCTGGTGGCTCGTCTGGAATTACCACGGATGCTTGCCAAAGTCTAAACACTCCATGCTCTTCCTAAACAGTAACGAGACCTGTGCACACTTCAGCCCCTCTGCCCCTTCCCCAGCTTGCATGTTACTATCCTGTGTATTTATTTCCTCTTTCTAACCCCAGCGAGCTCTTGCGTTCATCCACGAGCCGACCTTGTTACCACCTCCCGCTGGGAACACCTTTCTTCTGCTTAAAGCATATCATTCAGTGAAGTTCCAAAGTTGAAAACTGCTTTATTTTGCCGTTTTTCATTGCTCTTTTTTTAGACAGAGTTTTGCTCTTGTTGCCCAGGCTGCACTGCAATGGCGCAATCTTGGCTCACTGCAACCTCCGCCTCCAGGGTTCAAGCAATTCTCCTGCCTCAGCCTCCTGAATAGCTGGCATTACAGGCATGCGCCACCACACTTGGCTAATTTTGTATTTTTAGTAGAGATGGGGTTTCTCCATGTTGGTCAGGCTGGTCTCGAACTCCCGACCTCAGGAGATCCGCCCACCTCGGCCTCCCAAAGTGCTGGGATTATAGGTGTGAGCCACCACACCCGGCCTCCCTTGTTCTTTAAGATATTTCCAAGAGCCGCAGAGCCCCAGGCTGGCAGCAACTTCCTTTCCCTGGCACGACGACGACACCTGCTGGCTCCCGGCCTCACTACTGCCACTGGCAAGCGCGCTGCTCCACCTCTGAAGGCAATCTGTCTTTTCCTGTGGCTGCCTGAAAGACCTCTTGGTCACTGGCATTATGCAGACCAGACTTGGTTCCTTTTCTCATCCTTGATTGGGATTAGACTTTCTACATAAATGCATCAGTGTCATTAGTAAGTTCTTAAAAACTATTCCGTCTTCAAATATTGACTCTGCTCAATTTTCTGTCTGACAGTCAGTAACCACCTATCAGGCCCTGTCACCATGTCCTCCATGTGTCATCTTGTCATCCCATGTCGCGTGTAGGATGTCTTCTGATTTTGCCTCCACTTCCCTCATTTTCTCCTCAATTGTGTGATATTTTAAAGCCCACTCATAAGTTTGGTTTGTTTCCCCCAACTTGGGTAATCAGACTTCTCTAAAAGTTCTCTATATTCTTTCTATACATAGTTTCCTGATTACAGATATTCAGATATTCTCAATCTTCTCTTTTATTTCCTTAAAATAGACAGCATAACTTCTTTTTTTTTTTTTTAACGGAGTCTCGCTCTGTCACCCAGGCTGGAGTGCAGTGGTGTGATCTCGGCTCACTGCAACCTCCACCTCGTGGGTTCAAGCGATTCTCCTGCTTCAGCCTCCCGAGTAGCTAGGACTACACACGCATGCCACCACATCTGGCTAATTTTTTTTTTTGTATTTTCAATAGAGATGGGGTTTCACCATGTTAGCCAGAATGGTCTCTGTCTCCTGACCTTGTGATCCACTCTCCTTGGCCTCCCAAAATGCTAGGATTATAGGCGTGGGACACTGCGCCCAGTCTGAAAGCCTAACCTTTAAAATCTAAACCTGATAATCCCAATATCGCTCATCTTTGCAGGCCTATCCAGTGTCTGCCATCCCGCTGATTCTCACTCACAATGCCTTTTCTGTTTAGTTATTTTGTATTCTACTATATTGTATTATACTAGAAAACTATTTGTGGAGATTCTCAGAAGTCAAGAAAGCATAATCCTCCAGAGAGAATCTGCATTTGTTCCTGGTCGGCTGCACAGGAACACGCCCAGTGAAGCAGGTCTACTTCACTTGATGTGAGGGAGTGCCGGAGACACTCTTAAGGTAATATCAACTTGAACTGCAAACTGACCTGTGGCTTCAACCTCTCAGGGGCCATCCCCACCATGCTCCACTGCTCAATCCAAGGGCAACTCTTCTTTTGACCTCTGAAGGCCAAGGGCAGATGGATTCTGCTTCTGGTTCACTCTCGCCCTAAGGGTTTAGCCACCTGGGAGCCTACCTCGGTGTATCAGCAGTTTCCTTTTTAGATTCTCCACCTTGGCCCAGCCTTGGACTTGAATTTGAGTTCCCTCATCCCACAGGCTGAAATTTATTTTCAAGGCAAACATGACTTCAATGAATCCTGTTTCTCTCTCTGAGTTTCTTCCCTCCCTTAGATTTGGGCCTGATAACTAATTATTCTTGTCAGTTCCCTGAAGCTTTAAAAATGTTTATCCAATAACTTTAGTTATTCTCATTAAGAGGTGGTATAAAAATAACTTAACTCATCTTGTTACCAGAAACAGAAGTCATCCTTTTCTGGACTAAACAGTTTTCGCATCCCAACTACTAAGGAAGCTGAGGCGGGAGGATTGCTTAAGTCTGTGAGTGTGAGGCTGCAGCGAGCTGTGACTGCACCCCTGCACTCCAGCCGGAGCAACAGCAAGATGCTGTCTCAAAAAAAAAAAAAAAAAGAAAGAAAAAAAGAAATTGTTTTCTCCTTAGCCTCTTCTACCCTAATCAATTCTAGATATGTAGTATCACATTAATCCTCCTAGAACATCTCTCTGCTCGAAGACCGTTAAGCGCTCCCCACTGCCTGGTGAATAAAATCCGTATCTAGGCCGGGCGCGGTGGTTCGTGCCTGTAATCCCAGCACTTTGGGAGGGTGAGAGGTGGGTGGATCACGAAGTCAGGAGTCCAAGACCAGCTGGGCTAAGATGGTGAAACCCCGTCTCTACTAAAAATACAAAAATTAGCCAGGTGTGGTGGCGGACACCTGTAATCCCAGCTACTTGGGAGGCTGAGGCAGAGAACTGCTTGAACCCAGGAGGCGAAGGCTGCAGTGAGCTGAGATCACGCCACTCCGAGATCGCGCCACTACACTCCAGCCTGGGTGACAGAGCGAGACTCCGTCTCAAAATAAAAAACAAAACAACAACAACAACAACAACAAAAAACCATATAGCCCAATATCCAAAGCCCAGTACAATCTAACCTCAATATTACAAAGTGCCAAGCACACAGAAGCCACTCAATAATAATGGTTTTAAAGGCAGGGAACCACTGTTTCTCTGTTAATATCTTTTGTGTTCCATTCAAACAGAACAACACGTCATTCTCTATGCACACCATTCCCTTCCCCTCAGACCCCCTGCTCACACGACTGGCCCTGCCTTCAGAAGGGCCAGTTCTGTGGATGATGCACTTCCTGTCCTCCTGAAGCCCAACATCACTTTCTCCTGAAAGCCTTCTCTGAGTCCCCCGAGTACAATCACCTACATGTCCACCACTGCTATCTGCACCTCTCTCATGTTCTAGCCACAGCACTACAAGGCTCCCATGAAAGCACACTGTGTCTTGGGCCCACAGTGCCAGGAAGAATGTCTTGTCCATTAAGAGCCACACAAAAATATGTCATGAATGAAATGCTTTACATTTTAAAATACCACAAAGAACAGGTCTTTTTCAAAATAAAACACTAAATGCAGTGATTCTGGCTTGGTACCCTCACAGAAACAGTGGTATTGGTCATACAGGATATTCCCAACGCCGCAGGCCTAACAACTTCTACTATCTGCTGCAGCGACTGAGCCTGAGGTTGTTTACTGCAAAGCACAAAGAAAAGTGAAATAATCTTGAAGTCACATACTAGAAAAACTGTGTGTTTTTATATATTCTACTGCTTAAGAGTGTTTTACGGCCGGGCGCGGTGGCTCAAGCCTGTAATCCCAGCACTTTGGGAGGCCGAGACGGGCGGATCACGAGGTCAGGAGATCGAGACCATCCTGGCTAACACGGTGAAACCCCGTCTCTACTAAAAATACAAAAACTTAGCCGGGCGTGGCGGCGGGCGCCTGTAGTCCCAGCTACTCGGGAGGCTGAGGCAGGAGAATGGCGTGAACCCGGGAGGCGGAGCTTGCAGTGAGCTGAGATCCGGCCACTGCACTCCAGCCTGGGTGACAGAGCGCGAGACTCCGTCTCAAAAAAAAAAAAAAAAAAAAAAAAAGAGTGTTTTACAGGGATTTATTGAAGGGTAGTTTACAGAGAGTACAATATGTGGTTCTATGAATTTTGACAGACACATTATTATCATGTGGCTACTGCCACGACCCCACCACTCCCAACGTTCTCATATTCCTTTCCATAGTCGAGCCCCTCCCGCATCTCCAGCACGTGGCAATCATTCATCTGTTTTTTTGTCTCTCTAGTTTTACCATTTTTATAATGTTATTTAAACGGAGTCATACAGCATATGAAGCCTTCTGAAACTGTTCATTTAGCTGCAAAATGTATCTGAGAGTCCTCCCTGGAGGTGCATGTCTCAGGGGTTCATTCTTTTGTATTCCTTGGTAGGACTGGGCTGTATGAATGTACATGGTTTATCAGCCCATCCACCAGGGCATTTAGGCTGTTTTCTTTTTCAGCAATCCCGAATAAAGTCACTATAAATATTGGTGTTGAGGGTTCTCGTTCTGGTGTTTTCACTTCTCTTGGGGAAATACCTAGCAGCAGAACTGCTAAGCTGCATGGTAAGAGTATGCTTGGTTTTATAAGAAAAAGTGAAACTGTTTTCAGAAGTGACTGTGGATTCTGCATTCCCACAGCCTTGTGAGAGAGTCCTGGCTGCTTCCATTACTGCCAGCCTTCTGTTTCTGAAGCCACTCTCCTAGGCACATTATGCTGTATCACTGTGGTTGTAAAACTCTGCATTTCCCTAATGACTAATGACGTTGCACGCCTTTCCAAGTATTTATCTAATTCTTCTATCTTCTTGGTGAAGTGACTGCTCCATCTTCTGCCCATTTTATAAAGTTGCTTGTTTTCTCACTATTGAGTTGAAGAATCTTTATATTTTCTTCCAGTCTATGCTTTTCATTTTCTATTTTTCAAGGACGAGAAGTCCTTAATTTTGATGAAGCCTAATGTATTAATTTTTCTTCATGATTCATAGGCTTCCGGTATCCTAAGAAATCTTTGCCTAAACCAAAGTAGCACAGATTTTCTCCTAGAAATGTTACCGTTTTGGCTTACAGTATAGTTTTTGCTTTTACATGCAGGCCTGTGATCCACCTGCAGTGACTTTCATATTCAGTGTGAGTTACAGGCCAAGGCTCACTGTTCTGCACATGGCCGCCCAACTGTTACGGCACCGTTTGCTGACAAGACAGTCTGTTCACCTCTGAATTTCCTTGGCACTTTTACTGAGGTCAACCGAAAATCTGTGTGTGTGTGTGCGCGCGCGTGTGTGCGCGCGTGCGTGTGTGTGTGTGTTGGGGAGGGGGTCTATTTCTGGACCCTATCCAATTCCATCATCCACACATCTATCCTGCCAATGCCCCATCACCTGCTACTATAGCAACGACATCTTTACAGGAAAGACGCTTTTCAAAACCCAAGAGAGACTGCATTCTACTTGCCAACGCACTGACTTTGAAGCATGGTTTCTTCTCATTCAGGGTGTGTTGCCCCTGGGTCTGTGAACTATTTGGAAAATCGAGATACAAATCTGAGCTCCTTATTCTCACTTGTGTTTGGTTCTGATGATGAAAAACCCAAGTGAAGCAGTGGTCCCAGGGCACCACATGGCTCTGCACCTTTGCCTAGGCACCTCCTCTCCACCTGGGTGGGCTGCACCTACCACTTCCCACACCTGGGGTCTCCACGTTCCGTAGAAACTGCCCACTCCTCCCATGCCCGCCTGCTCCTGGCACGCACCCAGCCATGCCCTTGTGTGATGCCGTGTCCCCTCCCCCAAAACCACGCCCCCAAGAGGCCCGTCATCTCTCAGCTTCCCCACATGGGCACAGTGACCAGCATATGGGGGGCACCTGCGGCAACAGAATCAGCAGCGGACCCTCACATCCCACCTACCTCCTACCTAAAATCATCCTACAGGGAGGGGACACTTCACACACACACACACACACACACACACACACACACCCTCCTACACTTCACACACACACCCCCACACCTCACACATACCCCTACACTTCACACACCCCCTACACCTCACACACATACACCCCTACACTTCACACCCCTACACCTCACACACATACACCCCTACACCTCACACACACCCCTACACCTCACACACACCCCTACACCTCACACACCCCTACACCTCACACATACACCTGTACACCTCACACACCCGTACAGCTCACACACCCGTACAGCTCACACACCCCTACACCTCACACACACCCCTACACCTCACATACACCCATACACCTCACACACACCCCAACACCTCACACACCCCTACACCTCACACACCCCTACACCTCATACACATCCCTACACCTCACACACCCCCCTACACCTCACACACCCCTACACCTCACACATACACCCGTACACCTCACACACACACCCCTACACCTCACACCCCTACACTTCACACACACACCCCTACACCTCACATACCCCTACACTTCACACACACACCCCTACACCTCACACACACCCCTACACTTCACACACTCCCTACACCTCACACACACCCCTACACCTCACACACACCCTTACACTTCACACACTCCTACACCTCATACACACACCCCCACACTTCACACACCCCTACACCTCACACACACCCCCACACTTCACACACCCCTACACCTCACACACACCCTTACACTTCACACACCCCTACACCTCACACACACACCCCCCTATACTTCACACACCCCCCTACACCTCACACACATACACCCCTACACTTTACACACACATATCCCACCTCATTTTCATCCCTCATAGAGAATGGAAACCATCCCCCAAACAGGTGAATGTTTCTGAAATCAACATACTGATCAGCTACCTATTTTATGAAATTCAAATTAGACAATTTTTTCACCAATGGAATACTTAAAAATAATAATAAGAATTAACAGACAAGTAAACAATTTCAGCGGAATGCAGTCAAGGTGCATGACCCAGGTGAAGGGCAACTCACAGTCAAGGCTCCAGGAGCCACTGGTGACGCCAGGCGCTTGTTGATGGACTGGAAGGTGGCAGCCGGGACCCCAGCAATGGTGTTCACGATCACATTTCCACTCACGGTGCCTGCGGAGACAGGTGGGCATAAGGCAACAGTGCCAGGAGAAATGGGGTCCACATTTCAGCATCTCTGTATTTGTCTTACCAGTGGGTATGCTTGTCCCAGTAACTGATGTTTTAATGGTTCCTGCCTATTGAAAAAAAAAATTTGAATTTCATGTCAGGCTCTCCCCCGCATAAACACTCCAAAGGCTTCCACTTCATTCAGAATCAAATCAAAACTCCATGACATTCACACTGCCACCCGTCCCAACCTCCCCAACTCATTCCACCTGGCGGTGCCCCCACCATCTGTCTACCTGCTATCCCTCCACCCCTATCCCACTGTCCCTCTAGCCCCACCCCACTGACCCTCCACCTCTACCCCAGGGTCCCTCCATCCCCACCCTGCTGACCCCACACCCCACTGTCCCTCTACTCCTCTGTCTCTCCACTCCATTCATCCACCCTCTGTACCTCACCACCTGAGTCCAGCCACACTGACCTTTCTGGCCCCCATATCAGCCAAGCTCAGGACCTCTGTACTTGCTGTGTTTGTTCTTCTCATGACCAAATCCTTGTCATTCAGGCCTTAGCTCAAATGCCAACTCCTCAGAAAGGTGTTTCCTAACAAGCCAGCCCCGCATTCTGCCACCCTGACTCCTCCCGCCAGCATTTAAAATGATCTCTTTGGCTGCCTCCCTCCCCTGTAGGACATGGCTCCAGAGTGTGGGCACTGCCCATCTTGCCCACCTTGCACCAAGTAGGCATTCACAAAGATCTCTTTTGAATAGATGAGGAATGAAGTTGCCTGAGTACACTGAAAATTCCACTACAAAAAACAATTTTCTAAAAACTACTGCAGGAAATGGTTCTATGTAACAAAAATGTTTTTATGCCTGCCTGGTAGTCCAAAGTGTGGGCTTTCCCAATTTGGCACAGCTCCTATTCTCTGCAGGTGTGATTCTCTGCATACGATTTCAGCTCTGTGTGGCACATGGACACACACAGTACAGAGATGCACCAGAGCGTGGTGCGCACGGCCACAGTCTGCAGCTCCACACCCTGCCTTTCTTTTCACAACGCTTCTCGTGCACTTTACAGCTTTTCTACAACAGGCATTAAAGACTGATGTGTATGAGTGAGCACACATGGGCATGCTTTCAGGAGACACCAGCACAGACAGGACCCGCTCTCTAAGTGTGTAGGAAGTCAAGAGGTAAATGCGTCACAGGTATGTTCCGGTATGTTTTACAAAACCCAGGCAATTCCAAACTTCCCAGCCACCTCCACTCAAAGGAGCTGCCTCTACCTGCCAAATCCAATAAAGCCACTAAGCCCACAAAGGCCTTGGAGGCGTGAAATGGCAGAATCTGGGTGAGAACACACAGTTCCTCTGGGGTGAGACTAAGCCTTTTCCCATTTCTTCAGAGGAAGGTCTACAGCCTAGAAATGTGCTAGAACTGGCAACAAGCTTCGTTTTAACACAAAGCACTTGACTCAAGTGCGGGTGGGGGTGACTTCCTGTGGAGGGGAAGCCCGCGAGGAGGTCCCTGCTCACCAGCACGGCCGCACTGCCCCCCGTCGTGATTGCGGGCTGCGCCTTCGCTGTGGCCTGCACAGGCTGCGTCTGGGTCTGGGGCTGTGGCTGGGGTTGAGACTGGACAGCTGGTGGCCCTGCTGGCGGCTGGCTGCCCGCTGCCTGTGGTTGTGGTAGCGGTGGTGGTGGCTGCTGCGGGGGTGGCGGGGGCTGCGGCTGGGGCGGGGGCGGCTGGGCCACGGCCGGCTGCTGTGCCTTCTGCTGATCAGCCAGAGCCTGAGGGGCAGGGAAGGAAGAGGAGCCACTGGAGGGGCGGACCTGGCCTGCACACCCCCTGGATGAAGTCATAGCCACCACATTTTCCCACTCAAGCAGAAGGGCCCAGGGCGCTGACCTTTTTCTCTTTTGCGATTCGCTCTGCACGGAGAGACGCCACCTGGATGGGAGGCAGTGGCTTGTCATAGTTGATTCCACTGAAAGACAGACGCAAAGGTTAAAAACATATAGGCAAATTTTAAGATGGACAAGTACCAAGTACCCTAGAAACCCCATGCTGCCAGGTGCTGGGGCAGCTCCAGCCCAGCCCAAGAGACGAGGGCATAAAGCAAGGTGCCCGACATGCCCTGCAGGAGATCGAGCCACCTGGACCTTGTCCTCAGCCTGGCGCCGAGTCCTCTTCCTTGAGGCCGAGCTCTCCCACGCCCCGGGAGAAGTATCTCTGAACACATCCCCAGGGTAACTGGTGGCAGCCCCCAGAACGCACAGCCCACCTCATGTGTCTGCACTGTACTCAGGAAAATCACTGTCTGTTCATTCTGTGAGGACGCCCTCCAGTGAGGCAAAGGGAGGGCGGGACTGAGCCTGTCTCGCTCCCCTGGGAATGCCCAGGCTCCACGCCGTGCAGGCCCGCAGCAGGTCCATAAATATTAGTTGGGTGAATTAACTCTTCATTTAATCAACAACATAAATCAAACACCTGGTCTGTGCTCCCAGACACTAGAGTCCCAACAATCATAGCACTCACATCAGACAACAAACAGGTAAAACGTGCAGTAGGTCTGAAGATGTATACTGACTGCTATGAAGGAAAACAGCAGGGTAGGGCTGCAATTCTCAACAGTATGCTCTGAAAACATCTCACGAGGGCGGTTAAGTGAAGGCCTGAGGCGCGGCTGCCAGCACACCCAGGGAGCACCAAGGGGCCGAAAGCCAGGGTCAGGCGACTCAGAGCATGGGCAGGAGGGAGTCCTGGGGGCTTGAGGAGATGGGCCCTGGGCCAACTTCCTCTGACAAGGATCACTCCACTACTGTGGGGAAAGGGAGCCACAGAACAAGGAAGCGTCCCAAATCCACCACTGTGTGACAACAGTGCCTAAACCAGATGCACACCATTTCATCCCAGCATTTCCAACATTTATGGGAAGAGTCGGACAGTCAGAAACACAGCAGACACCCATGTGCCTGGCACTAAGGTTCCACACCGGGGTTTCGCCATCCAATTCTTACCCCATTTGCTTTCTTGCATCTACCCACTTCTCTACCCATCCATTCATCCATTCCTCTTTTCCCTTGTAGAACTTCAGGGCAAGTACACACACCCCTAAACATGATGTGTTCTTAAGATATGGCTAACAAAATCAGTGCCTGAGAGGTGGGGTGCAAGGAAGAAAGCCCCTTGTGGTTGGCCACATGGCCCTGGCACACTCATCATGTCTGTCAGCATCTTTCCCCACCGAGGGCCAGCAAGGACAATCCCTGTAACACAGAGACAGGGCAGGGGCCGTCCCATGCACACCCCAGCCCACGGCAGGAGAAGCACCATCTCTCCCGCAGGTTCTGCGCACTGCCATGTCCAGCTGATGCCTGAATACACTAAGTGCACAACGATTTGCTGAACTCGCTGAACTTAGATGACACTGGAATGAAATCCTTCCAAACAGTAACAAATGTGTCATGACTAGAGAAATACCTTTCTGCCAACACAGACGCGTGCTTGGGGTTCTTCTGAAAGGGATTCATGCCAAGCCTGCAGTATAGACGGTGAGACAGTAATTATTAAATAAAGGAAATATCTGAAGAAGCGTTATGTTAAAAATACATCAAAACCAAGCTTCACGCAATCTACTCAGTCATAATTAACATAAAATGAGCACTCAGGAAACATACAGAGGTTTGATTGGGGGGCTCCTCTTGCCCGCAGTCATTTTCATTAAGTCAAAGTGGCTCGTGTACAGCTGGGTGTGTGTGGCATTCTCATCCTGGGCATAGATCTGGCTCGTACGGAGAGGACGGTTGTTTTTACTCTGCAACAAAATTGACGAGAGTGCATCTGAATTAGGCAGCATGGACAGACGGCTGTGCGGGACATAGGCCTCACTGGGTGGGAATCTGAGACTAAACTCCCCATGGCTGAATACAAACTTCCCTTTCCTGGGCCTTCTTTCCAAGTCCAGGCATAACCCAACAGCAGCGGCATTAAGCGGCTGTCCCGGCCGACTGCTATGACACTCCCCAGTCCACGCTAACCCTTTCCAGGTGTTCTCTCACATAAGCCCCATAATCACCTAAAGAGGGAGAGGGAGGCCGGGTGCAGTGGCTCACGCCTGTAATCCCAGCACTTTGGGAGGCTGAGATGGGCGGATCACGAAGTCAGGAGATCGAGACCATTCTGGCTAACATGGTGAAATCCCGTCTCTACTAAAAAATACAAAAAACTAGCCGGGCGAGGTGGCGGGCGCCTGTAGTCCCAGCTACTCAGGAGGCTGAGGCAGGAGAACGGCAGGAACCCGAAAGGCGGAGCTTGCAGTGAGCTGAGATCCGGCCACTGCACTCCAGCCTGGGAGACGGAGTGAGACTCCGTCTCAAAAAAAAAAAAAAAAAAAAAGAGGGAGAGGGAACAAAATAAGTGTGCAAAGTGCCTGAGGTCACACAGCAGGTAACCGTGTGGAGCAGGCTGTGAGCCTTCACCCGGTAACACCAAGGGGCAGCGCGGACCGCCATGGACACCACTGTCCTCTGCCCATGGTGGACAGTGAGGCTGGTGCATGCCCAACGGTGTCTCAAAGTACATTCTTGGGGGTCTTTAGCAGTGCTTATGCCTGGCAGTCCTTCCTTCATAAATTGCACAGCTAAACAACGGGCCACTCAATTGTGGGCTACTTGCTCCCAAGACATCTTAGCATCTTGCAGAATTTTAAAGTAACTCCTTATCCTGTGAAGTGAACAGCCGTCCCAGGAATGCTCTCTGTGCAAGGTCACAGAGGTAGTGACAAGTCAAGACCAGGGTTCAAGCACCTCCTTCCTTGCCCAGGGCTCTTCCCCCATGCTCCTCTAAACTCCGGTCAAAGAGAGTGTGCCAAGGCGAAAACCAAGACTCTCACATGACACAGCAGCACAGGCCCAGGTACAGGTGTGTCTGCGCATGTACAAGCACACATGTCTGTGTGCACACGTGTCCTCTACTGCTAGAGAAATGCCCTAAATTCTGAAGGCAACACTAAGGACAACCAGAACTAGAAACCAACATGCAAGGCCACAGCAGTCTCCTCCCAGAACACTGTGCCATACAGGGAAGCATTCTCCTCCTATCTATCATCCTAAGAGTGAGCAAAGGGAGGGAGAGAGAAGGGGTGCATAAGAGTAAGACCAGGTCTATCACACAAGACGCTGGATGGCTAGGTTGAGCCAGGCCAGAGGCAGAAAGACTGTGTGTCTGGTAACAGAGCTCCTGTGCAGGCTCTCACCAGGCATGAATGCCCCGTCCACATGGCTTGCCGGAGTCCCGCAGGCTCTGAGAGGTGGGGCTGTCCCACTCACACACACATCCGACCACTGTCACCATCAAGGGCTTCCACAGGGCATGAGGGACACGGAGGCTCAGGATGCCCTTTAGGGGGCTGGACAAGTCACCGTGGGGTCCTCTAATGCAAAGAGTCATGGCCTCTACATACAGAATGAGAGGCCCTGGAGAAAATTCTAGGTCTCAGGTTTCTGTTGATTCCTAAAATATAGGGTAAGACTGAATCTTACTCTACGTTTCTGTGCACAGGCTCTTAACAAAGTGCTCCAACTTATTCAGAACATCACCCGCAGCCACAGGTGGTGGCTCATGCCTGTAATCCCAACACTTTGGGAGGCCGAGGTGGGTGGATTATCTGAGGTCAGGAGTTCGAGAGTAGCCTGGTCAACTTGATGAAATTTAGGGTAGTCCTCTAGCAGTAGAGGACACATCTCTACTAAAAATACAAAAATTAGCCAGGCATGGTGGCAGGCACCTGTAATCTCAGCTACTTGGGAGGCTGAGGCAGGAGAATCACATGAACCTGAGAGGCAGAGGTTGCAGTGAGCCGAGATCATGCCACTGCACTCCAGCCTAGGCAACAACAGTGAAACTCCTGTCTAAAAAAAAAAAAAAAAAAAGAACATCACCCTCAAACTTTACAAATATTTTTGCCTTTTTCTCTGGATTAGCTTCATAAATCAGCTATAAAAGAAGACAATATTTTAGCTTTACTTTTTTCCATAATAAGGTAATGGCTATTATTACAAATGCTTCCAAAACACAGAAAATCTAATTAATGCAAGATTCCAGGAAGTCTTATTGGTAAAGGGACCACAAAGTGGTATTACGAAGAAAACTTGCTTTTCTACGTTCAACAACAACAACAAAAAAATGCTTTATTTTCAGACAAGTGTTTTTAGAAAAATGAAGAGAGATGACTGAAAGAGCGGGTACAGAAATAAATTAAGTGTGATGTTCGCATCCTGAGGATGGATCTGGCTATTACGGAGAAAATGTAATTCTCACAAATTAGAAACAAAAGTAAATATAGTAAAAGTACTGGATGCCTGCCTCTACTATATCTGCCCCACCCTGTCCCATGCAAGAAGACATGCCCACAGCTCCTGTTTGGATGGGCTCCACGAGGTGAACTGTGGTCCCCACACACCAGCATGGCAAGTGCCCTGGAAGTGGGACAGCACATCCCCTGAGGGGTGTGGACACCGGCAACGTGGGCACAGCAGAGCATGCAGACGCTGCTGGTGTGGGGGCTCTGGATGCGGTCCTGAAGCAAGAAAGGCAGGCAAGCAGCAAGAAGGAGCTGCCTGAAGAAAGCCAGATGCACAACGGAGAGGGATGACTCAGTTTAAGGGAAGGCACGCCACACGCACGCCTACATGTTACTGACCAGCTGCCTGGACTCTTCCGGGGTCAAGCTACAAACCACACAGCTGACTTCTTACATGAAAGACTAATGATTTGACTATACTATATGTAAACAAACACTTGCAATACTTATAGTTAACCCTGAAACAGGGAATATTACGCTTGTCAAACCATTGCAGCCAGCCAGTCATTCAGTACCAGAATAGCAGAGGTACCAGTAACAGACTTTTCTTTAAGTACGCTATGATCAAAACAAAGCGAGACAGCTTATCTTTTCACTCACCCAAAACCTTCTTGAAAATGTCTGTCTATATATGACCAAGTATTTGGATGATACCCTCATTTAAGTATGCCATGATCAAAACCCAGTGAAAGGTCTTTTCATTCATCCAAAACCTTGTTGAAAATGTATATATATCGGCCGGGTGTAGTGGCTCACGCCTGTAATCTCAGCACTTTGGGAGGCCAAGGCAGGTGGATCACAAGGTCAGGAGATCGAGACCATCCTGGCTAACACAGTGAAACCCCGTCTCTACTAAAAATACAAAAAATTAGCCGGGTGTGGTGGCGGGCGCCTGTAGTCCCAGCTACTCAGGAGGCTGAGGCAGGAGAATGGTGTGAACCCGGGGGGCGGAGTTTGCAGTGAGCTGAGATCGTGCCACTGCACTCCCGCCTGGGTTACAAAGCGAAAATGTATACATATATATACAGCCAAGTATTCGGATGACACCCACACTCTCTTAGAAATGACAACGGCAGTGCAAATGTTGGTATCAGATAAAACCTCAGGTATGAGGCCTGCTGCCAACACCAAGCACAGTGCGAACACCTCCATCACTGCTCATGCCATAGGCGAGGCACAGTGCAGGAACCTGACCTCGCTGGGTCCACCAGGAGCCCGAGGAGATGGACTTCACCGCAGACCCACAGGGATCAAGGAGCCCAGTCAGTGAAGAGCAGGACTGGAGCCGACACTGCAGGCCGCAGCCACCACACCTGCCTGTGTTCTCCTTGGAGGATGAACAAGACCGCGCTTACCTTCCCCTCCTCTCGTGGAATGATGACGTTCTCGTAGCGATTCCGGCACTGTTTGGAAGAGCGGTAGATTCGGCTACAGGAGTTAACGACATCACTGACAAGATCCCAATTAGGTGTGTGAGCAGGTGACACGATTGTGAGGTTCAAAGGCAGCTCCAGTAACTGCTTTACAGCCTAGAGAACGAGGTTTCAGGTAAAACAGGCGAATACACTCTAAGTCAGAAGGTCTTCCCTCCTGCCAAAGACTCCCCGCAAAGTGATCACAGTGAGCTGGAAGCATAGACATGAGGGAGAAAAATGACCACGTGATCGCTGGCACAAAGACCACGCCCACCTACCTGCAGCAGCGCCCAGTCCTCACTGATGAGCCACTCTGGGTTGTCTTGACCAGGCTCGGCTGTGGGTTTGGCAAAAGTTGGCAGGGGCTTGGCGAACGGCACCTGTTGCTTCAGCAGAATATTCTTTTTCTGCTCCTTGCCCTCTCTGCGAATTTTCAGGAGGCCTGGTGTCGCTCGGTCAAACAGGGACCGAGGAGGGACGACTGCCTCCCCGTGACGCTGCTTCTTTTTCCTGCCTGCAGCTGAACAGAGAGGCTGTCTTCAGCAAGACAGTAAACCAGGAGATTCCACATTGGCAGGCAAAAGACAAAGGAAACAGGTTGGGCAAGTCTGGAGGTGCCTGGGCAAAGAGGCCACAGAAAGCACCTGCCAAAGACAGACCTGCTCTCAGGTCTTCACGGTCAATTAGAAGGAAACACGAAGGTTTCCTCATCGGAAACAGAACTTGTGCACAGGGCCTGAGAGGCAGTGGACGGGCGTGTGAGCACTCGCCCTGCAGCAGACAGGCAGACAACAGACAGCAGAAAGCGGCTGATATGCAGGGACTCTGCAGGCCAGGGCCCGCCTAGGTCACGCGATGCCCTCGGGATGCGCACCTGAGGGATCTGTTTTGTGTCGCTTCCGCTCCTTCCTCACATACACGGGGGGCAGCTTAGCCTCTGGGATGGGAGTGGCTTCATACATGAGACACATGACCGAGTCAAGATAGATGTCACTGTCGTCCTGTGGTGGGGTGGGCGGGGTCCAGAGCTGCACAGAGAAGGGAGGGCCCATGAGATGTGGAACTCACAGGAAGCTGCCCGCGCAGACCCAAAGGGAGAGGGCAGCACTCACCGGCATGACTTCTGCCTGCCCATCGACATCTTCGTAGACATACTCCTGTAGGGAACACGGCACGCTCTAATTTCCACCAAGTCTCAGTGTCATGTTGTAAGCCACAAATCATGTACCTTCATACTTATTAAGTCTTCCAAATAAGTCTGATCGACATGACTATTTATAATAAGACTTATAAATGCTTTAATCAGAGCTGGTCAACATCTAACTGCAATCTCCAAGTGTCAATTTTTAAGAAAACTGTTTTTAGAACATGAGTGAAGTTGTTTTGATATGAGAAGTAACAATTCCTAGGCATTTTCTCATGTCAATGTACACAGACTTTGAACAGCCAAACATGGCTGAACAAGTGCCCCTCAGCAGGGGGGCAAGAGGGCAGGAGGGCCCCGGGCCAGGTACCATGCTGTAGGCATCCTCTCGGGTGTAGGTCAGGAGCTCCGCCTCCTCCTGCTCCAGCCGCAGCCGGGCCTCCCTCTCCTGCAGGGTCTTCAGGTTCCAGAACTCCCATGCCCTAACTGCAGTCATCACTGCGTCCTGATGGGAAGAGAAGCAGGAACTTTCAGGATCAGGAACGCAGCTCAGAGCAGTCCCCGAGTCCCCGCTCTAGGTCTCCCTGCTGTCTCAGAGCCACATGTTCTCTATACACACTGACCCACAATGTGTCACCCTGCAAGCAGCAGCCTGCTGCAAATCAAATCAAAGACATTGAGGGCAGAACAAGCCCCATGGTCCCTATGGGGGTAAACAAGCTCCACGGTCCCTATGAGGGGTGAACAAGCTCCATGGTCCCTACGAGGGGTGAACAAGCCCCATGGTCCCTACGAGAGGTGAACAAGCTCCACGGTCCCTACAAGGGGTGAACAAGCTCCACGGTCCCTACAAGAGGTGAACAAGCCCCATGGTCCCTTTGGGGGGAAAACAAGCTCCACGGTCCCTACGAGGGGTGAACAAGCTCCACGGTCCCTATGGGGGGAAAACAAGCTCCACAGTCCCTATGAGGGGTGAACAAGCTCCACGGTCCCTACGGGCTTCTTGAGACTCTCTTCATTTTAAGTTTGTTTCCAAACTTGTGGGTTTTGGCTTTTGTGACTTTAATTTAATGAAGTCACATTTACTTTAAATCAAACTTAACTCTGAAAATATTGCCATTTTTTTCACTGACCGAAAGTTGACCCTCTTACCTCACTGTCTCTCGCTTTTTCTTGCTCAGTGGAAGCATGGAATAATTCCAGGTAATTTAAAGCGTATTTTTCAATTGGTGTAAGCTGTTCCAAAAGTATATTTTTTGAATAGGGTTAATAGCAAGTTAATAAAAGTCAAGTTCCTTATACAACCCACTCACCAACATTTGAATCAAAAAAGTGATTTTTCTTGCAGTAAACAATAAATATTTTATAGAACGGTCAAATTTTTAAAGTAGGTAGTTGTAAAGGAAAACATGCCCAAACCTGCTCCATGAAGTCAGCTAGTTCCTCTAATTGGGACGGTTCTTCATCACATGGCATGTTCTCAGAGTCTGAGGACAGCGCATCAGTGTGTGGTCCCGGCACCCCCTCCTCTGTGGACTTCTGGGCATCCTCCTCCAGATACTCAATACTCTTGAGGGCCTGAGGAAAGTCTATGTTTAGATTGCCTTGACAGACTTTTTAAATGAGGGTAGTTTTAAAAAAGAGCCATCCTATGTAAAGTTAATGGAGATGCCTACACTATAATCACACACTCTCTATAAAGGCCATCCACTCCTTCCCTGAGGTCCTCTAACAGGTGAAAATGATAAGGCACTTAGAGAATACAGAAAATGAGCGGGAAATCCCCTGGGCCTTGCTAACCTTACTATCGAGTTGGACAGGCAGGCCCCATGGAAGGGCTGAGCACTGACGCAGGCAAAGCGTGCCAGGGCACCCAGGGCCAGGGAAGCTCCGAGAACAAGAAAGGCCCAGGAGGCTCCATCTCAGACCCGATGCACACCACTGCCCTCAGCTGACAGACACAGCAGGACAGAGGCTTCTGTCCAGGAACCAGACAGCAGACGGACAGCCCAACATTATGGCAGCAGGAGCAAGTCCACCGCGAAATGTAGCATTGATGACTATAAACATACAAGACAGCTTTATCACAGTGCAAGACACGCAAGTTAGAATGAGGAGATGCCACTGTTCATCTGCAGAAACAGCTAGGAACACACGTCTGATAGTTACCTGCAGATGTGGGCAAAATACATCTGACATGGAGGTATGGTTTTTAGTTAGAAGATACAAATTAAAAACCGATACAATCTGTTTCCAGGGCAATCCGGTAAAACCTGCAAAGTTATATAACACTATTTCGACACTATACACAGAACTTATTGCCAGATAGGTGGTGCACCTAAGTAGCAAACATAAAACAACGCATCATGTAGAAGAAAACAGAGGAGGATGCACGGCGACCTTCAGATGGGCAGAGAATCTCCTCAGCAGAGCACAAAAAGCGCCCACTATAAAGAGAGCAGACGTGGGCCCTGGATGGTGTCAGAACTCGGAACTTCTGCTCATCAATATATAGCGTTTAGAAAGGCAAACCACAGAATAGGAAAGATATGTCACGTGTATCAAACAAAGGCCTTTTATCTGGGATACATAAAGAACTCCAACAAGTCATTAAGAAACAGAGACAACTGGCCGGGTGTGGTGTCTCACGCCTGTAATCACAGCACTTAGGGAGGTCGAGGCAGGTGGATCACCTGAGGTCAGAGGTTCAAGACCAGTCTTGCCAACATGGAGAAACCCCATCTCTACTAAAAATATAAAAATTAGCCAGGCGTGGTGGCGTGCACCTGTAATCCCAGCTACTTGGGAGGCTGAGCTGGAGAATCACTTCAACCTGGGAGGTGGTGGTTGCAGTGAGCCGAGATCATACCACTGCACTGCAGCCTAGACGATGAGTGGGACTCCGTTTAAAAAAAAAAAAGAAAAGAAAAAGAAATAGAGAAAAACCCAATAAAAAAAAATTGGGAAAAGCCTTGGCATTTCTTTAAAAAGTACTCAAACTGCCAGTAAATATGTGAAGAGGCACTCAAACTCATCAATCAACAGCAAAACTACAAATTAAACCACAATGAGACTATCCCACATTCCACCCTGTAGCTACGGTGACAGGACCAGCAATTTCTCCTCCACACCACCACCCAGAACAACCCCATGGTGGGAGCATCCCTGGCGCAGCCACAGCATCTCCTGAAGTCAAACGTATGCAGCCTGAATTGCACATGCGTGCTTACCAAAGACAAGGATAGAAACATCCACAGGAGCACAACTCAAATTAACCCCTCCATCACATCCACGAGCCGTAGATCTGATCAACTGTGCTATATTCAGACAGAACTCTACACAGCAATGAGAATGAGTTACCGACTGCCGCACACAACAAGAAGGCAGACCCGAAGGAAGAGCGCCCCATGTACAGAAAGTGCAGAAGCAGGGAATGCTGTCAGAATTCTCAAGCGGCAGCACCGACGGGGGACAGGCCTTCTGAGGAGCCAGCCGCATCCTCCTCCTCCACCAGGTGCCTCTGCTGACAGAACATTTCTCCAGCGGGAATCTTTGTGATGCGTACACTTGCTGTATGTTTCTGTATGTCAACAAGGACTTTTCTTAAAATCATTTTTCAGGCACAAATCCTCTGATGAGCGTTGCCAACGATAGAAGAATCCTACAGCCACAGTCCCGTGCAGCAGGTACGAGCACAGCACGCTAACGTGGATCTGTCTCTGCTAGCAAAAGGTCAAGGCTAACCTACCTCTCTGTTCCCAGAGGCCGGTCAAGCCAGTGAGGAGCAGCCATCCTCCTCACACACCCACTGCAGCGAGTCCTGCTGGCTCTACCCTCCAAAGACCCCCCTGCTGCCCCGGCAGGTCCCCCAGCTTTCCTCACTAGCCTTGCTCACCAGTGTTACTGCTCTGGGACTCTTAACTGGGCCCCAGGATCCCCCTGCCTTGCTACAACCAAGTCTCAACAAAGGAGTCAGAGCGACTCTCTTAGGTCATGCCAGACCCTGCACCACAGCTTGACTTAAACCCTTCCAAGGGCTCCCTGCAGTCAGGCCCCACCTGGTCACACCCTCCCCACCCCCTCAGCCACAATGACCTGTCTACTGTGGTGACCACAACATTCTCCCCTGGCCTCAGCATTTCACAGCTTCTCGTGTGAATAACTTCCATGCTTCACTCACTAGGTTTGGTTTCTGCCTCTCTCCTTACTAGAATGTAAGCTTCATGAAAGGTGAAATTCTTGTCTTTTTTTCGATCCTGTATCCCTACTGCTTAGAACAATGCCTGACACACAGTAAAACAATCAACAAGTATGTTTCCAAAGAATCTATGTGTTGAAATACTATGCTGCTGGGAAACAACAGAGCCAATACGGAAAATCCCGGACTTCTGATGGACACTTGTGTTGATTCCGTGTCCTGGCTGCTGGGACAGTGCTGCGATGAACACGAGGGTGCAGACACCTCTTTTTTTTTTGAGACGGAGTCTCGCTCTGTCGCCCAGGCTGGGGTGCAGTGGCCGGATCTCAGCTCACTGCAAGCTCCGCCTCCCAGGTTTACGCCATTCTCCTGCCTCAGCCTCCCGAGTAGCTGGGACTACAGGCGCCGCCACCACGCCCGGCTAGTTTTTTGTATTTTTTAGTAGAGACGGGGTTTCACCGTGTTAGCCAGGATGGTCTGGATTTCCTGACCTCGTGATCCACCCGTCTTGGCCTCCCAAAGTGCTGGGATTACAGGCTTGGGCCACTGCGCCCGGCCCAGACACCTCTTCCACGTGCTAATTTCAACTCTTTGGATAGACACCCAGCAGTGGGATTGCTGGATCCTGTGGAAGCTCTATTTCTACATTTTTGAGGAAGCTCCCTGCCGTCTCCCATGGTGGCTGTGCCAACGACGTTCCCAGGAACAGAGTGCAAAGGGCCCCTTTCCTCCATGTCCTCACCAACACTCGCTATCTTTTGCGTTTTGATGACAGTCATCCTAACAGGTGCCAGTTGGTACCTCATGTGGTTTTTATTTGATTTTCCTGATGATTAGTGATGCTGGACATTATTTCGTCTACACATCGGCCACTTACATGTTTTCCTTTGAGACACACAGAGTCAGGTCCTTTGCATATTTTGTCTTTGAGACAGGGTCTCACTCTGTCACCCAGGTTGGAGTGTAGTGGCACGATCACAGCTCACAGCAGCCTCAATCTCCTGGGCTTAAGAGATCCTCCCGCCTCAGCCACCCCAGTAGCTGGGACTACAGGTGCTCACCACCACACTCATAGTTTTTAAAATTCTTCTTGTAGAGATGGGGTCCCACTATAATGCCCATGCCAGTCTTGTTCTGGCTTCAAGCCCTCCTCTAGCCTCAGCTTCCCAAAGTGCTGGGATTACAGCCTGAGCCACCACACCTGGCCCTAGCTATGATTTCGTGTTGTTTTCCTTTTCCAACCTCATGCATGTATTACCTCCTTAAAACGGAATGAGGTTGATCCATGCCTCCTGATACGTAACAATCTGTAAGGTATGTCTGTGTAAAGGAAATGATACACAGACAATCTCCAGAAGAAATGTGAGAACCGGGGTGGTGGCGGGGTGGGGGCAGGGCAGGAGACTGGCTTTTCATTATAAATTCTCAAAGGTTTGGGTCATAGGTGGATCCCTCAGTAACAGACATGCTCTGGGGCTGGGGGAATGGGTCTCGCCCTGTTCGTCCTGTGAGGGTCAGTCTATTAAAGGGAGCCTGCTGTCTGCCCCTCGCTCCCTCTCTCGCTCCGTGGCCTGCACATGCAGCTCCCCCTCCCCTTCTGTCACCATGGAAGCCGTCTGAGGCCCTCACCAGACAGATGCTCAATCCTGAACTCTGCTGCCATCAGAAACATGAGTGAAATACACCCCTTTTTAAAATAAATCACCCAGTCTCAGGTATTCCTTTACAGCAACACAAACAGACTAAAACAGTCATACCCCAAGTATTTCTTATTTATTTGGTAACTGAGTGATGTTTAGAAATGGAAGAGGAGACAGCATCAGAGTTGATGAGAACAAGCTGAGCACAGGCAAGGAGGGGGCTGACACCATGAGGCTGGGAGGCTCAATCTCGCGTGTTGAGGGACAGGTGCTGAGAGGCTGTGCAGTGTGCCCAGTCTCGTCTTTAACGCTTTCACAGAAAAGAAAAACATACAGAAAAGCCCATGCAGTCAGGCACTGTAGTCAAACAGGGCAGGAAAAAAGATGCACAGGGATACCAAATCCTTCCAAGGTAAGAGGCACAGAAACGGGGGCCCCAGAACAAGCTCTGGAGGAGTAGCAGGGCCACATGAAGGAAGAGAGGACTCAGAGAACGAAGGTAGCTAAAAGCCTCCATCTCCAGGACGTGAGGCTGTAGGGCTTTGGCGGGCAGCCATGGGGATAGGGAGGGAACAGTGGCCCCGTGACAGGTATGTGATGTGTCCACACAGCAGCACCCCCAAAAGGGAAAAATCAAAGGACCCAAACATGCCCTCTATCTTCTAGTACCCACGCCAAAACAGTAAAATACTGACATAACCCGACAGCCAAAATATTATCACTTCAACAGGCAGTCAACATTCAAAAGTATCAACATGATAGTCTGTGTTCTTTCTTACACTCAGTCTTCACAATCAACCGGCACCTGACACTTAGCACCTGAGTGCAGGCTGGTGGCTGCTCTGCTCAGGGAGAAGCCAACACAGCCAGCTGGAGGGGAGCAGGGGCAGTGCTGGTAGAGCCTCCAGAGGAGGCAGGAATAGATTTCCATGGGGAGGGGAAGGAGCTGAGACTGTGGGAAAGTGCGGATGAAGACGGCAGCAACTGCTTCAGTGACAGGCCTGTAGTTCGCGACCTTCGTCACCCTTTCCCTCACTTGTATTTGCAGTTCAAAATCCCCATGACGGAAAGAAGGGAGGGGGGAGGCTCCAAAAGCAGGGACGGGAAGAGGGCTTCAGGCCAGGGAAGAGTGGGGACTGAGCACTCAGAGCCCCAGGGGAGGGTGCAGGTGTTCTGACGGCTCCCACCATGCAACTCTCCAGCCAGATTCAATGTATTCTCACCTCTATGAAAGGTCTTGCAATTTTGGGTGCAATGGTTTCCGTGACAGAAGGTTCCTGAGAAAGCACCACAAACTCCTCAGCTTTGACCGGGAAGCCAGCATCATCCATGGGAGAATAAACCTCAAACAGCTCCTGGATGGTTCGCTGAACACAGAGACGTGTGTTACTCCCCAGGACAAGGTCCAAGTGTGCATCTGACCTGAGCTGGAGACCGAAGCCCCTCGCTAGCGTGCACTAACACCAGGCGATTCCATGCGCCGCACAGCGGGCCTCACCTCAAGGACTCTCACCGAATAAGCAGTACCTGAGTTAAGAATGCCATGGAGTAGTCATTTCCCTGAGCAGCCACTTCTCGGATCAAATCTTTAGTTCCATTTTTCAACAATTTCTCTTCAATGGAATTGCCACTCACAAGCCTGCAAACAAAGGACATAAGATGCTAAGTCGGTCACCTGGAAATGCAGTGACAACAGGCTGGCCACAGTATGCAGATGGTGATCAGCGAGTCCACGTCCCTCCTCCAGGTCTACCCCTGTTTGCAACATGCCTTCGTGGGGCCCCAAAGGCCGCTGTCAGCCAGCCCCTCCAATCTTAGCTCTCCTGCCTCCCAGACAGCTGACAGGAGGCCCCTCCGGAAGACTCTTCGCTGTCCCACCTCATCCTACTACACGTCATCCTGTTTTTCTCCCACCAGTCTCAACCTGGAAATGTCCCACCCGGTCCTTCCAGATGTACCTCCAGCATCTATCTTCTTGGAAACTTTCACTGAGCCCAACAGGAAGAACTGATAATTTCACAGACTTGCTTGTTAACCCTCATGAGACATCTCATTCTCACATAATTATGGACATTTTCATCTTTTTAACCCCTGTACACTACCAGACCCACAACAGGCGTTCAATTAAGACTATGATTTGTAGATGTGACCCCACTGGACAGACGGACCCCCAGTGCAGGGACACATGCACCCGAGTGGCTTCCTTAAGACTGTATCACTGGGGACACAGAACAGACCACGCAGTCTATTGCCTTCCCATGAGGCTCATCTGCCTATAAAATGCTAAATGCTAACCCCCCAAAATGCTCACATTAAACAACTTTAACAGCATGATTTTCACAGAGATGAAAACAAATTTTTTTTCAGAAAATTCCAAATTAAAAGGATCCTAAATATTAAAGAAAAGCCATCATAGGGAACAGAACGGAAAGTGAAGACGTGAACCCAGACACAAACAAAGGAACTAAATACGTAACAAAGGGAAATAGCAACATGAAAGACGGACGGACAACTTCATCAACAGCAAACCACCACCTAGGAAGACTTTCCTGGCCTTTCAATGAAAATCTGCTCTTTCTTGATTATATTACTACATGCTCATCATAAATTATTTGATTACATAAAAGTATAAGAAACAAAACAAAACAAAAAATCACCTGGATTCCAATCACCCTGAGAACCATTAAAAAAGGTAGGGATGGCATTTCCACCCACCTTAGTTCACAAGAAGGTGCTGCTGCCTATATGTGACGGTGTGCACTTCCACGGGCACACTTTTCCTAACAGGTGCACTTCATGGCTGCTTCAGGGAGGGTGGCCTGCCTCTCCTGCCCTCTATCTACCCCAGCAGCCACGTCAGTGTGAACCTGGGTGGGTGCGTGCTTCCACGACATTCCGTGTGAACCTGGGTGCGAGCTTCCACGAAGTTCCGTTTCAACCTGGGTGCGTGCTTCCAAGATGTTCCATGTGAACCTGGGTGTGTGTTTCCACGACATTCTGTGTGAACCTGGGTGTGTCACTCCACGACGCTCGGTGTGAACCTGGGTGTGTCCTTCCATGACGCTCCGTGTGAACATGGGTGTGTACTTCCACGACGCTCCGTGTGAACCTGGGTGTGTCACTCCACGACGCTCGGTGTGAACCTGGGTGTATCCTTCCACGACGTTCCGTGTGAAACTGGGTGTGTCCTTCCATGGCGTTCCGTGTGAACCTGGGTGTGTCCTTCCATGACGCTCCGTGTGAACATGGGTGTGTACTTCCACGACATTCCGTGTGAACCTGGGTGTGTCCATCCATGGCGTTCTGGGTGCACCTGTGTGTGCCCGTCCACAACGTTCCATGTGAACCTGGCTGTGTCATTCCACGATGCTCTTTGTGAACCTGGGTGTGTCCTTCCATGATGTTCCGTGTACTGTCACCTCATGCACAACCGTGTGGGGAAAATGTCTGCCTCATTTCCTACTTCTCTGCATTCTGCTATCCTCGCTAAGCAGTGTATTACAGAAATCCCTCGACATGAGCTCATTTTCCACCTGGCTGCTCAATATGGTGGGATGGCTGTGCCCCAGTGACTGCTTTGTGCCATGTGACAAAGCTGCAACACACATCCTTAGATAGCAATCCCACGTCCCCATCAACATGAGGACATCCCCTTTTCTAGTGCCAGGCTGAGCAGGCTTGTTCCCTTAGGGTCTCACCTGTTCGGGGCATGAGAAGAGAGATTTCATCATGCATTAAACTGGTCCTTCCTTCTCCAGACCAGTGAGCTGGAGCGGCCTCTCATACTTTTTGGCCAATTGGGATGGACTGTTCATATTCACAGGCCCTTCCTTTTTAAAGGTAAGGTGGGGGGGAACTTTATATATCTTCTCGATTTTTAGGAGCTATTTAACCCTTTACTTACACTGAGAATGGCAAATCATCTTCCTGCTCCATCACCCGCCTGCCCACTGGGCTCACCGTACATGTACAACGCTTGGCTTCCTGTCATCTCCCCACTCATCACCTGCCTGCCCACTGGGCTCACCGTATCTGTACAACGCTCGGCTTCCTGTCTCACTGCAGCTGTGTGCCTGTCTCCCCTGACTTCGGGGTCTGTGTGGGTCAGGCGGTCCCTTCCAGCTCTCGGCCACAGGCACTGTCTCTTCAAGAGTGTTCTAATACTGCTGCTCCACTGAAAACATTCAAGTCCTTCATCCCTCTGGACTCCGCTCTGGTCAGCCATGGGAGCAGCACTCCAAGCCCGTCCTCTCGCTCATGGAGCGCAAGGTATGCAGCACATTCATGACAGAAAGGCCCTCCAGTTACTGTGACAGCCAACCTCTGTTAACATGCAAACTCCCCATGGATGCCAGGCTATCTGCCCTGACACCAACAGCACCCTCATGCGGTTTGGGGGTCCCCATGGCTCATAGTGGGGCACACTCCCACCCGCAACACTGAGCATCATGATGGCAGCCTTCGTCAGGATGTCTGCACCGCAAGCACACTGGCACCACCTTACCCAGCCACGTGTGTGCACGCATACAACCTCCACACCCATGAGAAGCGTTTTCACAAAAATATTAAATTTTAGTATTACTTTGGAGAAACTTCACAAGTTCATGAACGAAGTCTACCCACTCAAGAACAAAGTGGGTCTTCACACTTGGCACAGCTCATCCTGCATCCTTCAAGGCCACCTCATGCCACACTTCAGATGCCCTGTTCCTGCACCGCTAAGGCCATGCCTGAGACTTTATTGCTACTGAGAATAAAACACTTTTCCAATTTCTAGCTAGTAATTGCTAAAGGGCCAACAATGCAGAATGGATTCCACACTAAGCCCTTATCCATTCAACATAAACCATGCACCAAACTTATATTCATCACCATGGAAACATATGTATAATATACTGTTAAAAAAAAAAAAGTTTACAAAATAAGACATAGTGTGAGCCTTCTTAAAGAATCACAAACATGTCTGGAAAGATGTGCATCTAAATATTAATAATTGCTGCCTCTATAGGATCCTTGTTTTTCTTTACAGGCTTTCCTTTTTTTCCTCGAGGAACAAGGAATGCATTTATAGCAAGAAAAATAATAATCAAACAATTTCAATACAGCATTTGAATTACTATGACACCAACTGTCTTGTTAAAAAACAAATGGCAGGCTGGGTGCAGTGACTCACGCCTGTAATCCCAGCACTTTGGGAGGCTGAGGCGGGCTGACTGCTTGAGTCCAGGAGTTTGGGACCAGCCTGGGCAACATAGTGAAACCCTGTCTGTACAAAAAATACAAACATTAGCCAGGCATGGTGCTGTACACCTGTAGCCCCAGCCACCCGGGAGGCTGAGCTGGGAGGATCACTTGAGCCTAGGTGATAGAGGCATCAGTGAGCCAAGATCACACCACTATACTCCAGCCTAGGCAACAGACCCTGTCTCAAAAAAAAAAAAAAAAAAAAAGAGGTTAAAGCACACTTGGGGTTGTAGTTGCAGGGTCAGCTACTACCTAGGAGATCTCATGCAGGGACCATAGTTGTCTAGTCTCAGGTTCCCTACTGGGAATTGACACATCACTATGAGAGGCGAGCCTAGGCTGCACTCGGTACACAACCAGGCACAAAATAAGCAAAAGAAGTAAATATCCTATTACACTGTAACAGTAAGCACTTAGAAATTTAAAAATATAGAGTAACCTTTCTCCATGTCTCCCAATTGTGTTTTGACAGTTACAGTTTTCATCTTTAAAGCTAATAATAGGCTGGGTGCTGTGGCTCATGCCTATAATCCCAGCACTTTGGGAGGCCAAGGCGGGAGATCGCTTGAGGTTGGGAGTTCCAAGATCAGCCTGGCCAACATGGTGAAACCCCATTTCTACCAAAAATACAAAAACTAGCAGGGCGTGGTGGCGCACACCTGTAACCCCAGCTACTCGGGGGGCTGAGGCAGAAGAATCACTTGAACCCAGGAGGTGGAGGTTGCAGTGAGCCGAGACGGCGCCATCGCACTCCAGCCTGACTAACAAGAGCAAAACTCCATCTCAAAAAAAAAAAAAAAAAAAGATAATAATAGATTTTGGCTGGGCGCAGAGGCTCATGCCTGTAATCCCAGTACTTCGGGAGGCTGAGGCAGGCGGATCACGAGGTCAGGAGTTCAAGACCAGCCTGGCCAATATGGTGAAACCCCGTATCTACTAAAAATACAAAAATTAGCCAGTCGTAGTGGCGCACGCCTGTAGTCCCAGCTATTCAGGAGGCTGAGGCAGAAGAATCACTTGTACCTGGGAGGCAGAGGTTGCGGTGAGCCAAGATCGTGCCACTGCACTGCCGCCTGAGCGATAGAGCAAGAGTCCGTCTCAAAAAAAAAATCTATTTTAATTCTCTTTTTCTTCTTTTCACAGGTGTTGACCATTCTTTCAACAGCCATTTTACTAACAGATAACTTTTACTTCATAATAATTAAAACAACCCAAAACCTAAATCGTACTTTTAAGACTGAGGTACTCTGGAAGAGGTACCACGTGTAAAAACTGAGGACGGCAAGATGATTTGTGTGAGCAGCATCACTAACTTACAATTTCAAGCAAATGTTGAGTATAAATAAGAGGAATAAATAAAACAGCAGAAACATAAATTTGTCTGAAGGAAAACGAAACCTAGTTTAAAATTAGATATCATGTATTGTCTTTAGTTTTTCCTTTTGTTTCTGCATTAGTACTTCTTGCACCAATACCTCCTGTAAAGCTTCTCATTGACTCCATTTCCACACGGCCGTCCCTGCAGGCCCTCACCTGTATATGTGGATGTCTTTGCATCTCCCGATCCTATCACACCACTCCTGAGCTTTGGCATCCATCACTGGATTCAAGTCATTGTCATAAAACACGACGGTGTCTGCCTCTACAAGGTTTATACCTGTGGTACGGCTGTGAGTGGAAAGAATGGCACAAAAAATCCGCCTGTCTCTGTTGAAACTCCTCATCAGTTCCTAAGATGAAACAAAACACTGAAGTCAGTATTCCTGGAAAATGTTGGGAAACCTTTGACACATTTCACCATTTATCAATTAGAAATTATCCCATAGTAGGCCAGGTGTGCTGGCTCACGCCTGTAATCCCAGCACTTTGGGAGGCCGAGGCGGGCAGATCACAAGGTCAGGAGATATAAACCATCCTGGTTAACATGGTGAAACCCCGTCTCTACTAAAAATACAAAAAATTATCCGGGCGAGGTGGCGGATGCCTGTAGTCCCAGCTACTTGGGAGGCTGAGGCAGGAGAATGGGGTGAACCCGGGAGGCAGAGCTTGCAGTGAGCCGAGATTGTGCCACTGCACTCCAGCCTGGGCAACAGAGCAAGACTCTGTCTCAAAAAAAAAAAAAAAGAAAGAAAGAAAAAGAAATTATCGCATAGCAAAACTGCTTGGTTTGTATTCCATTCAACACAAGGCTCATGTTAAAGCAACACCAAGGTCCCTGCACTGTATTATGGCTCTTCCGTGCAGCCACCATCATCTTACACTCACCCATCTCCAACACCCTCATACCCACGGTTTAAATAACACCAGCCATGAGTGACAAGAAAAAGTTAGATTCCACCTTGCATTTACTGTCAGCTCAACTTTAGGCCCCAAAAGAAAACAGCGTCTTACTGGGGAGGGATATGTGCTTTCTCATCTATCCTCAGGCAATGCCAGGGCACTTTACAGGCAACAAAAAGCCCCTGGAGTAAGGCTGAGGAAGCAGGAAAAACAAAACCGTGAAGGACATTCCTCTAAGCTCACTGAGGACCATGAAAGGAGATGACTTGAATACTTCTCTTCCATAACTATTTCTGTGCCGGAAACGAAACCTAACCACTGAACATCTCTCTTCCTGCAAAGCATTCTGCCTGTAATTTGTTAGACTATCACCAAGAAAACTTGTTAAACCACCTTTTGCTCTATTTCGTTCTAGCCCTCTTTAGCGTGTGCATGAGCATGTGTGTGAGATAAAGCAGGTCGCGTGACTTACAGGGCAGCATCTGGGGGACACGGGGCCATGCTACTGAAGCTGGCTCTGAAATGCTGCTGACAAGGGCCTAGCGCACCACATGGAATGCTGGGCACGGTTTCTGCTCATGAAGCTGCCGGGGCGTGGGGCCCAGGGACAGCCCCTTATGCACTCACTCTTCTGCTGAACACTGACTGTTCCCAGCTGTGGATTACCATCAACATTTCAACGACGACTCTACAGACAGATCTCACGTGGTGTGTTTGTTGTTATGTAAGTAAAGGGTTCTAAATACATCACCACTAAGGTTCAAATCCATACTGCCAGGCTGCCTTCTAGAACTATACTAGTTTATGCCTCCACGGCAGGCTATGAGAGTGTCTGACTCACTGTGCCTGATGAATCAAAACAGCCTTGGCAAATCTAGTAAGTAAACAACGGGCATATTATCTTAACTTGTATTTCCTTTAATTCTAAATTGATTGGAATTGTTTTCATATTTTTACCCCGTAGTTACCTCTTGAAGTACACCACTATTGTCTTAATGATGACTGCAGGTCACCAGTGTTTATTCTGAGACATCAAGACTGCATTTACCTAACAACATGGCTTTCAATAAAAAATATCAAAGGATGGATTGAGACTTAAGAAAGTTCAAAGGCTCATTAAGTCCTTCTCCTTTCACTTAGAAGGGCCATGAGACCACTGAATTTACACAGCACTCAGGCCTTAAACACCGGTGACTGACCCATCAGGGACAAGGTAAGCAATGTCCTTCTCACCTGCTGTTGCTCACTGCTGGCATTTTCATCGATTCTTACATAGGTGAGGTAATGGAAGTTCAAGAACATCTCTAAAATGTCCAACATAAGAATCATCTGTGATAAAATCAGCACCCGACGTCCTTCAGATTTCAACTTCTGAAGCAAGATAGCTAAAGCTTCCAACTTTCCTGGGAAACGAATCACATCAAGAGTGTCTCATCATCCAGGGCCAGCCCAGCTCATACGGGCCACACCACCAACTGCCCCATACCTGAATCGAACTGCACGAGCCTCAGCTCAGGGAACTGCAGCAGGCGCGGAGCCGTCGTCTGCCGCAGCTGCTGGAAGTAAGGTGCAGCGTGCTCTCTCAGGCCCTCCCTGAAGATCCTCATCCTGTGGCTGTACAGGGGTGGCGGCCGCGGCACCCATAGGGACGGGGGTGCTGCCACCACCGGAGGAATCACGAAGGCAACCCTGAGGAGCAGAAAGCATGTTTTATCACCACCAGGAGCCACACACCTTCACCCAGCATGGGGGCTCCCAAAAGATGCGGCAGAGACCTCCGGCAGTCCAAGTCCCAGGAAACAGCAGGGCTCAACTCAGTCACATGGGGACGTGGCTGTTGGCACACGGGTAGGGGCCCAACAAGGCAGATCCTAACCAGTCCTGACCAACCACCACCACCTTAGGGACTAATTCAGACAGTCCAGGGCTGATCGATCAATGGGGGTGGATTCCCTAGGCCGCAGGCACTAGTTCAGAGATGAGCCATTCTCTTTCCAGTGTGTCTTCAGCTGGAAAGTTTGGGACAAAGGTGCACTGTCTCGTGGATCCTAGAACTGCTACAGACTGTGCCACCAGGACAGGGGCCAGACTCAGGGTGAAGGAATCTTTAGGACAATGACAAGATAGCGAAGATCGCACAGCCAACCTGAGGCCCACCTTGCAACCTGTGGAGGTCACCTGCGCCAGAAGGCCCTTGCTATGGACATCAGCTATGACTCACTCCCAACTATATACAAACTGAAAGAATGGTCAAATGTTCAGTGAGGGAGGAGCACACAAAGACAAACCAGTACTCGAAAGAAAAACTCCAGGAGCCCAAGGTCACTGACTTAGCCACTCCTAGACCAGGAGAAGCCAGAGGTGGCTTGTTCGGCCTTGGAGAAGCACCCCCAGTTTTCTTTTTTCCTATTAATTCTGTTTCCTGATCTGAAAGCACTGAAATAGGTAGACCTGAAAGCTGAGCTGAGCCAAGGTACAGGAAGAAGCCAGGTTTCCCTTTGTAGACAGGATACAACTATGAGAAATACAACAGCTGTAAAGAAGGGAAGAAAACATGTCTGAAGCAGAGCCTGGAGACCAGGTCCAAGCAGGGAGTGGAACTGCAAACAGGGTAACGCGCTCTACTGAAAGCAAGCTCAGTGAGAGTGGCCAGGTGCCCACCGTGCCCACCAGAGCTCGGATTTGCTCTCCATTAACGCATGTTCTGAGCTCAACTCTGGCACATATTTGTCATCATGTAACGTTCACTCACTCATGAGGATCTTTTAATGCAGTCATTGTTTTGAAAGAATCAAATGGAGAAAGTCCTTAGCAACACAGTCATTTGTCCCCAAGCACAGTGTGAGCTCAGTGCTGTGGCTCTGCCCCAGGGCTGCCAACTTCCTTCAGAAGCCGTGCCTGGCACTGAGACCCAGATAATAAAACCATCTAACCCCAAAGCTGAAGACCTCAAACAGTAACTTCAAAACAGACTGCTAAGGGACAGCGTGGGGAGAAGCCGATGGGAATAAGATGAATATCCACGAGACAAGAAGGGGCCTTGCTGGGGCGCAACGCAGCCAGAGAGCACCGAAAAGGCCACGAGGTCTGCAGTACCTGTCAATAACATCCTGCAGAGACTCTCGACACTGACAAAGCGTCAACATCAGCTCACTTGGACTTTCTGAGGATGAAGCGTAACTGTGTGCTGGCCCGGCCTCCTTCTCACGACGGCCATCCAAGGACCCACGCCACTGTACCCTTCCGTGGCCAGGCAGGGCACAAATCCTTAGCAAGTCTCTGCCATAGACTGGAGCTTGAGAACAGCGCCGCTCGTTGACCAAATAAATCTGATCCAGGCGCTCTTTCAAGAGTCTGGTCTTCTCCTCCTTTATCAAAAAGTGATGAAAAACAGTTACTTGAGAAACAGAACGACAAGTTACCGTCTTCACCAAACCCCCAGGAATTTCCCACGTATGGGATCCACTTCAATATCCAAGGTCTTATGTTACAGGAAATAGAGACTGAAATGCAGCCGAGAGCTACAGGAAACAGAAATGGAAATGAAGCAGAGAGCACAAGCATTCTCTTCTCTGTCAAGATGGGAAGTATTTCTCAAGACACAAGTGAGTAATTCTAATGCCCAGGAAGACTTGCAGAAGGACATAAAAAATACAAAAAGAGATTTTGGCAGTCATAAGTCCAGTTTCATTTCTTGTATTAGGAAATTTGTGTTTTAAAATAAGAATTCAGTAACATAACTTGAGGATTCACAGGAGCCTTTAAATACCACAACTGAACACAACAAGCAGCTCTTGGAAAGCCACTTGTCCACATGCACCAGGGTCTCAAGCTCAGGTGCTTACCTGGGTTGGCCCTCCAATGGGAGAAGCTGGTTTGGAGGCCGTTCCAGGTTCTCCCACAGCCAAGGCATTCACCGCCACACGGCCCGGAACGCCAACTACAAATGCATAAAGGAAGAGGTGAAAAGGAACGCCAAGTTCGCAGGATTTCATCTGCCACCAGCATGCTCCATGGAACCTCGCCCTCCACCAGCACACTCCGCAGAAAGTCATTCTGCAACAGCATGTCCCCAAGGCCTCATCCTCCACCAGCACATGGCTGGAATGTGCATGGCTCAAACTTAAATGCTTTAGATCTGCCACGGAAGCATGTTGGCTCCCAGGCCATGACTGGAGCTGAATGGAGCCAGGAGTTTATCCCTTTCCTTTGGGAAGCACTCCAGAGCCACCCAGAAGCATCCTAGCATACCTCCAAGGCCCTGGGTGCCCCACTGCCATCAGCAAGTGGCCACCTCCTAGCCCAGGTGACAGCCTGATAACTGTGAGGCCTCTGCCTGCCATGAGCAGCCCAGCCCTGGCAGGACGTCCACCCAGTCCTCACGACTGCAACAGAGCAAGCCAGTGCCCGTTTCATATCCGTTCCCCGGAGTTGCTCCTGACATGACACCAGCTACCAGCCAGGGCCAACGAGGAAGGCAGAAGCCATGCCACTTAGTGTGGCAGACTTTCCTACAAAGATGTGGTCAAAGAGGTGTCTGAGTGCTGAAAAGGGGCCCAGGGGTTAAGAGTCACCCTAGGGGAAAACAAGGGGAGAGAGGCTGAGGTTGTCAGAACTCAGCACTTGGGGGTAGGGGTGTCTGGGCTCAGACCCTCAGGGTCCAGGACTCCAGTTGGTACTGGGGTCTCTGAAGCTGAGGAGGGCTTCCACAGGACAGTGACTCATCAGCCCGCGAAGAAGGGTGCAGCAGCTGGTTCTGGAATCCCCAAGATGCCTGGTTCTGGGGGTAGGGGCAAAACCTGGCGAGTGGAACTGTTGACCACGCTGGCATGCAGGACTGCTGCTGGGTGACGCTAACAGGACTGGAGAACAAGCCATGGCCCCTCCCCACTCCAGGCTCGCAGCCTCCTCTGATGCCTAACAGAGCCTAACAGGTTGGCAGTGGCCCACCCAACATCACTGCCCACTATGCAGAGGTGGGGCTGGAACTGAACAAACATCACTCACCCACCAGGACAAGGGCTCCATCCCAAGGAGAGAGCCTCACCCCTCTAGGCTCCCAGCTGCCGCCACGGGTCTTTGGGTTCCAGAGGACACACCACATCATGACAGAGCATGTCCAGGGAGACCCAGAGCCAAGGCAGGGGCAGAGTGAAGACTCAGAGGTGAAGCAGGTGGCGAGACAGGATGAGGAGTGGCAGCTCGGGCCGGACAAAGAACCAGGCCCTGCGTGGGCGGCCACACGGTCCCGCTCCCAGGGGAGACTGAGCACACTGAATGTGATGGCGAATAACAAGCAAGATTTCTCATGATTCCAAATTTCTTGTGAGAACACAAACAAAACAAAACCCTAAGGACAGTGGAGGCTGGTTATATCCAACCAATACCTTTGAAAGCACAAGAAAAAGAAAATAAATCAGGCTGAATGACACATCTATAGAAATCAGAGATGGCCACACACTAGACTGTGCTGTTCTGAGATACAGTCAAAGACACATGAATGCCTTCCACTCGCCTTAGATGGAAGAGAAAGAAGCTTCCAAGCCAAGTCTCCCTCCTGCTCAGAGCACCCTACCTTGTGGGGTCAAGGGTGCAGGGCTGGGACCGCCGGCCAGGGGCTTGCTTCCCAGGGCGCCGTGCACAGCGCCCGCCTGAGACACGGTCTGCATCACCACGGGGCCAGGGGCTCGAAGGTAGGGTTGCCCGGGGGCGGACACGATCTGGAGGACGCTGCCTGCAATCATAGGTCCGCTAGGTGTCAATAACAGGCACGTGTACATCACAGTCACACACTCCAGGCACTTCCAAACAGTACAAAGTAAGTCGACAAACTGAAAATCAAATCTAAACAAACAAATCAATGCAAAGTTCAGTCACCGTGAGAAAAGTGGCAACCCATCACCAACAGTGGATGACGACACACTAAGAGGCAAGGTCTCTTGCTCAATGTCAAGAAAAGGCCATCTACCCTCTGTCCCTTACGGAAGGTGTGTGATACACAGCTGCTGAGGACCTGCTGTGCTGTTCGAGGTACTGAGCTGGACATCCTCACTCCCAGATCACTGCGGTCACTCCTGACAGCAGTCAAGGAGAATGAAGAAATGGAACAAAACCCTGTTTTTAGCCCAGATGCCTGTGGCTTTTCTGCTGCTTTTTAAGGAGGCTGCCACTTTGGATCTTGTATGACTGCATCTTTCTGACTTCTTTTACTCTGGAGATAGTTTCCCATGTCATACTTTATGAAAACTGGCCGCCATCAGAGATGTTACCAATTGGCCCCACCTCTGTGGGCCAAAAAAATGTTTAAAAAAAAAAAAAAAAGGAAGTAAACCAAACTGAATCGTTTCTCTGTGGCAGGCCTTGTTCTGCTGAGATGTGTGTCTCTCTCCAAGGAGGTCAGTGGGCTCACCCCACTAATGACAAAACCTTCCACCCTGACAAATACCACAGGCAGCGATCATGAGGAAAGCACTGGGGAGGGCGGTCGCTGAGGCTGCAGTCAGGGAAGGTGGGGGAAGGTGCCACCGGGGCTGCTGTGTGGGGGTGGGAGGGAGGCAGCCCCTAAGGCTGCTGTTGAGGAAGGAGGGGGAAGGCGGCTGCCGGGGCTGCTGTGGGTGCTCCCTGAACCCTAAACTAAAACAGAGTGAGCTAATGATCCCACCTCAGGACAAGGCACCACTCAATTCCTCTCCCTCACTTTTTTTAAAGAGCAGTTACTATATAAACACACTGCTCTTCACCAAAGGTCTGGGCTTTGGGTCTGGGAGTTAAAATTAAGTCTGTTGATAGAAGAAAATGATTTCTCATACATAAAATTACTAATCCTGTGGTGTTTTGGGGACAATTTGTCTCACACCTATATTAGAAAGCAGCAAATATTTCTGTTACTTATCTATTATTTAGAGATGGGAGCCTCACTCTGTGATCAGGCTGGAGTGCAGTGGCACGATCTTGGCTCACTGCAGTTTCAACCTCTGGGGCTCAGGTGATCTTCCCACCTCAGCCTCCCGAGTAGCTTGGACCACAGGAGAGCACCACCACACCTGGCCAAATATTTCTACTTTGATCTACAAAATACGAAACTCTTTCAAAGGGCAGATGCTGGGAACGAACGTGCCTGTTGTTTGTCTGACACGCGTCAAGCGCAGGCAGCCCAGTGGCTGCTGAACGGTGTCTCGCTGGGTCGGTCCTCCGCGGACCATGAGACGCATCATTGGACACAGGGAAAAGCCTGAAGCGTACATGCAAGAAGCAGGCCTGCGGGCAGCAGGGCTCACGGTGAGGCGCTTTTGTCAATTTCAGCGTCAAGTGCTCTCTCTTCCTTATCCTTACCTTGCAGCTGCAGCGGCTGGCCCGCCGTGAGCTGCCGGAGCTGGCTGTGCGACAGGGTGAACTTGCTGCCCTGGAACTGCAGTGTCACCGGCGTCTCCGGCTGAGCCACGCGGCTCTGTGGTCCTGCGATGGATGCCAGCTGAGCTATTTTCACTACCTCGCCACCTGTTGAAACGGAGATGAAAAGGTGAATTCAGATCATTTTGGAAAAAATTTGGGTGTGTCATATTGACAATCATTTCTTGTATATAATGACCATCTATCATAAACTGAAGCACCACATTTTGAAATGTTTATCAGGTAGTGTTTTCTACAACTTTTTAAAAATAATTATTTTCATTAAAAAGAGAAAACAAAATGTCAGATTTTAATGGTTAACTTTACTTAACCATAATTGGTAGGGATTTTAGATATCAGATATTGATAATATTAAGGAAGCTATTAAGGAATATTTTACTTTTCTACCCAAACAATAAAAAAGCAGCAAACATCAAAAACAGCAGAAATCAGCTGCATGAAGTGGCTCATGACTGTAATCCCAGCACTTTGGGAGGCTGAGTTGGGTGGATCACATGAGGGCAGGAGTTCGAGACCAGCCTGGAAACAGGGTGAAAACCCATCTCTACTAGAAATGCAAAAAAAAAAAAAAAAAAAAAAAAATTTAGCTGAGGCATGGTGGCGGGCGCCTGTAATCTGAGCTACACAGGAGGCTGAGGCAGAAGAATCGCTTGAACCCGGGAGGCAGAGGTTGCAGTGAGCTGAGATTGGGCCATTGCACTCCAGCCTGGGCAACAAGAGTGAAACTCCACCTCAAAAAAAAAAAAAAAAAGCAGAAATTTATTTGTAATACACTTGGAATCTCACACATGAACCTAAACTTTAGAGAACTTTATAAATGTGGAAAGTACCTGTCCAATTTAGCTCACAAAGAGAGATTGTCTCTTCACAAATATAAAAAATAACTAGGCCGGGCGCGGTGGCTCAAGCCTGTAATCCCAGCACTTTGGGAGGCCGAGACGGGCGGATCACGAGGTCAGGAGATCGAGACCATCCTGGCTAACACGGTGAAACCCCCTCTCTACTAAAAAATACAAAAAACTAGCCGGGCGAAGTGGCGGGCGCCTGTGGTCCCAGCTACTCGGGAGGCTGAGGCAGGAGAATGGCGTGAACCCGGGAGGCGGAGCTTGCAGTGAGCTGAGATCCGGCCACCGCACTCCAGCCTGGGCGACAGAGCCAGACTCAGTCTCAAAAAAAAAAAAAATAAAAAAAATAAAAAAAATAAAAATAAAAAAAAAATAACTAGCTTCGGTTACACCCATAACTCTCCAAAATCTAGGAATGTATTTTTATTTATTTTGTGAGAGACAGGGTCTGGCTATGAACCAAGCTGGAGTGTGGTAGCAGGATTATAGCTCAAATATATAATTTGAGTTTGCAGCCTCAAACTCCTGGGTTCAAGTGATCTTCCCACCTCAGCCTCCCAGGTAGCTGGGACTACAGGTGTGAGCTACAGCACCTACAAGATCTAGCAATGCCTCTAAATACATAAATATATCACATACATAAAAAAATCCTGAAGATATAAAACTTCATACTAATTTGAATTAGACGGTAAAAGTCAATCTATAACATTTACTGTTTTAAAAAAAAAGTAAAACTTAGCGTTGCTTAAAACCCTTTTTTTGAAAAAACATAACTCAGACGTGGTCATATGCCCCCAACTCAAAAAGGTATTACCTTCCGGCTACTACTGAACAACAGGTTTAAAGATTTATTTCCCAATGGTTGATACTTGAGTCTAAATGTTCTTCCCAAGAAAATCCATGCCAGAATTATTAGTGATATGATAAAAAGAACAGTTAGTAAGAGACTAGAAAAATGTCTAGAGGCATCTTGCCCACAGAATAACTGTGAACAAGGAGGGGAAAATGGAAACAGAAGACAGAGATTTGTGCATAGAAGTGTCAATCTCCCAACAATCCTCCTTGCTCCATACACAGGTGAGAACCGACCCACCGGAAAAGCAGTTTTGCTCACTTTACAGATCTCCCAAAGAACAGCTCCTCTGGCAACCACCAACATGACTTTCATCCCACGCAAGACAGTGTCTAGTTTGATAAAGATGTAACATATGCAACTGCTTTCTCCCTTAGGGCAATTAACTAGGACAATTACTCTTTATTTTTGGGCAATGGGAGAGAGAGAGATTTGTAAGGAAAGACAATTAGTATGAACTCAGTGTCTCTCTGCATCACTCCCTCTCCCATCTCCATCTTTCCAGAAAGGCCTCCACGCAATTTGGCTGTACCAACGAAAAAAGGAGTTGAGGTGGCACTTGAGAAACAATATAATACTTTAAGTCAGGATAATTTCCACCACAGAATGAATAGGGTACATGTAAGGTCTGAAAACATTCTAATCCCACTGGACACAGCAAAATGTTCTGTATTTAAAAAATTAATAACTGTGTTTTTTAAGTCATTAAATTGTTACAAGTTATCTTGATTGAGCAATTATTCATCCCAAGTTTAAGTTTGGTAACAGGCGAGAGATTAAAAAGAGCTAATGTTTTTTAGGAACCTAAAGCTTGTTCACATGACTGGCAAGGAAGTGACCTTAACAAAAGCAGTCGCTGTCACTCTAGGAGCATCTGCTCCCCCAGAGTGCACCTGTGTGGCTGGTGGAACAAGGCCGGGGCTAACACTGGGAAGTGCCGACAACAGCACCAAAGCAGTGAGTGAGCGCAGCAGGAAAGCAGAGCTGGATGGCGGGGTCAGGAGAGAGAGCACAGACAGGAGAAGGCCGGACGCGGCCTCCGCAGAGGCGCTCCCTGCTAGACTCATGCCGGAGGTGGCTGCACTGGTGAGAGGCAGCGCTGGGCATGGGGCTGGGGAAAGACACAGGAGTAGACAGCAAGGCTCCTCCTACATCCCCGTGTTCTTAACACAACTCCTCTGGGGTAGAGAGATGGCAGAAACCTGGAAAGGTGAGGCCACTTACTAGGCAAGCGGGCCTGGGCCTGCGAGGTGAGCACCAGCCTCTGAGGCAGCGCGCTCTGCCCGGCCGCGTGCGAGGGGGCCTGGGGCTGGGGCGGGGGCTGGCCTGGGGTGGAGGCCTGTGCTGTGGTCTGGGCCCGCAGTTTCGCAGGATGGGCCGGGCTAGCGGCTGTGCTGGAGGCCGAGGCGGGCTGGTGTCGTGGAGCACTGGCGGAAGCCTGAGAGGTCTGAAACGGGGCTGCTGCTGCTGCAATCGATAAGGTTTGTTTGTGCAAAGCTGTTAGAGGTTCTTAATAAAATACATTATTAAACCGAATTTTAAAGAAATAAAATAAACATTTCACACTGTCTCTCAAATGAGAAGCCCCCTCTTAAGGAAAAAAAAAAGGAGGGGCCATATAGTTTACAGAGTGAGAGAAACGTAATTTTACATGTTGTTAATTATCTTCACTTTGAGCTACAGTACTCTACGCGGTACATTTCTCAGAGTAAACAGAAACTGTTAGAAGTCAGCCCAACCAAACATTAGTATCAATTAGAAACTATTTCCTAAACACACCAAAAAAACATCAACAGAGCTTCCACTCATATTTCTATAGAGAACGCTGGCAACAATGCAGGTCTCCGCATTTATTTTTAGCTCAGAAAACCCGATGGACATGGTGTGGAGGGCCCCTTTGGCCACGTGGTGAAATACTACTTTTAACTATTTTGATGACCTTTTCTACTCTATCCTTCCTCAAAAGAATAATCAAGTTCAAGTGACAGCACAAAATACAATATGAGCAGACGTTCTCAGGAGTCTCCTAGACGACTGCACGCATGCGCCTCTTGTCAACAGAAACAGCCTGCCCAGTGGCTGTCAGTAACAGATCAACACTTATTAACCTAGGAGTGAAATTTCTTCAATAGGGAAAACATCCATTACCAGCCATCAAAAAGTCTAAAACTCATCAAGAACTCAACAAGGCACCTTCAGAGAGCCAGCAGGTGGTGCCTATTCCCACTTGGGGACGATTACCGCATCCAGAGGCGCAAGAAGAAAGTGCCATGAACTTGTCCCACAAAAACCTCCACAAGGCGGAGAGCAGACAACTACGTGAAGTCTACCTTTTGCCTCCGGATTGGCAGAGAATGTGGCGATGGGCGGCCGTCCTCGAAGCGGGCCCTGTGGAGCAGCAGAGGCTGTGGTGGGGGCTGCCGTCCGGGGCGGGTGAGTGCTGGGGAAAGCCACGGTGCGACCCTCGGGCTTCTGGCCGTACTGCACAGGCTGAAACAACCTAGATGCCCGTTGGTCCAGGCAAGAAGACACAGAGCATCAGACCACAGAGAGAGCAGGCCACCTCAAGGAGCCGGGGTTCACCGCTGCCCACAGGAAGCCAGCTTAGGGGCCAGCACCCAGAGTGCAGTTTACAGAGGGAAGGGAAAGACGCCTAAGTACTGCCCTAGGTAAGCTCCCCCCGAGCCCGGTAGCAGTGGCTAACAAGACTTAAGTACACCAAAGTGGTATGTTACATCTGCCCAGATTCCTGGGAATATAAGGATGAAAGCTGTTTTAACTTTCACAATCGTATCAATGTAGATTAGAAAACAACACATCTATTATAGCACAAGGGCTAAGGGGAGTGAGGAGAAACATCAACTTGACAAAAGTCTGATCAAGTGGCCGTACAAGTGATGGTTCACTGTTGCCTCAAACTCCTGGCTTCAAGCAATCCTCTTGCCTCAGTCTCTAAGTAGCTAGGAATATGGGTGTGCACCACCACGCCTGGATTGTACTATTTTTTTTTTGGAGAGATAGGGTCTCACTATGTTGCCCAGGCTGGTCTCCAACTCCTAGGCTCAAGAGATCCTGCCACCTTGGCTTCCCAAAGCATTGGGATTACAGGCATGAGCCACGGTGCCCACTTTAAGCTGGGAACTATACTGGCCATTTTCAAAACCCCTATACAACGTAACAGGCAGAGATGGCCATCAAAAGTCATTTTTAGGCCGGGCGTGTGGTCTCACACCTGTAATTCTAGCACTTTGGGGGACTGAGGCAGGAGGATTCCTTGAGCCCAAGAGTTCAAGACCAGACCGGCAACAGAGTGAGACCCCTGTCTCTATTAAAAACTTTTATAAACGTTTTTGTAAAAAGCCATTTTAAAAATACAGACTAGCACCCACCAGAATGGGTGCTGTTCATTTAACTGAGGGCTGCAGGCTCCCTGAGGAGCAGCCTGCTGGGTCGTGGCCCCTCAAGCTAAGCAGAAACCTCTGGCACTGACGAGGGGAGGGTGATCCACTCAGAGTCCCAGTGAAGCCAAGTACAGAAGTGCCAACAAGAAAGACCTGTCTGCAGAACCGGCCCCTTCATCTCCAAATGCCTCTCTCCTTTCCTTTCCTTTTTAACCTAAGCATAGGATTTTGGATACTTCCAATTGCTAGATTTAGACTACGAGTCATTTATATCTTGTTTTAATCATCTAACGTGTCTGTCCCTCCCAGCCTCACGACACTGGCAAAAGCATCACTTCAGAATCATTCACATGTCACTTGTAAGACAATGACATCACGGTGGGGGTGGAGCCCTCTGCCTGCCACACTCACGACACGTGTGGTCCGGCCACACCAGCCTCTACCACAGGAGGTACCAGGTTAAATGCAGCCCTGACACCCACCCTACCCTAAAACTGCCACGAAGACGATCAAGGAGGTTGCTGCTCAGGGAGACAAGTAGTTGCACTGCACCACACAGCCTAAAAGGCATCTGCACAGCCACACGTACCACAGCCAAGGACATCAGCAAGGTCCCAAGAGCAGCAGATAACCCAAGTACATTAGCAGCCTTTCTTTCACCACGCGTGGACCTGGGTCAGCTGCGGGGACCCTGGGAGCCGACCCTCCCTGCTGCCTCTGGGTCGCACGCACCTGCTGGCCTTCAGCTTTGCTGCTGCTGGTCGGGCTGCTGGGGCTGCTGAAATGGAGATTTCCTCCATGAGTTTCCGTGGCATCTTCTTCTTAGACAGCAATTCTGCCTCGTGACGAGTGATTTTATTTTCTAAGCCGATGAGATCAAACATAGAAAGATCTGTTTCCTAGAAAAAAAAAGAAAAAAAGTCTTGCTGCATGAAGTGGCATAAAAAGCACCTAAGAATCAAAACTGATTTCTATGGCAGGGCCCTAACGTGGGCATCCAGATGCGCCCCCTCTAATGGCCACTCGGCAAGCAGACCCTCCTCCACGCCAATACACAGGTGCTGTCATGCCCTTGGTGAAGTTCCGCAGATGCACCGTGCGTGCTCAGCTACTTCTCCCAGGCCACAATCCACACAACGCCAAGAAAGCCTGCCCTCCGCACCTCTGCCCTCTGTGCATCTCTGCACTCTGTGAACCTCTGCCCTCTGCACCTCTGCACTCTGTGAATCTCTGCACTCTGTGCATCTCTGCACTCTGTGAACCTCTGCCCTCTGCACCTCTGCACTCTGTGAATCTCTGCACTCTGTGCATCTCTGCCCTCTGTGAACCTCTGCCCTCCGCACCTCTGCCCTCTGTGAACCTCTGCCCTCTGTGAACCTCTGCCCTCTGCACCTCTGCCCTCTGTGAACCTCTGCGCTCTGCACCTCTGCCCTGTGAACCTCTGCCCTCTGTGAACCTCTGCCCTCTGCACCTCTGCCCTCTGTGAACCTCTGCGCTCTGCACCTCTGCACTCTGTGAACCTCTGCCCTCTGCACCTCTGCACTCTGTGGATCTCTGCCCTCTGCACCTCTGCACTCTGTGAACCTCTGCACTCTGTGAACCTCTGCCCTCTGCACCTCTGCCCTCTGTGAACCTCTGCCCTCTGCACCTCTGCACTCTGTGAACCTCTGCGCTCTGCACCTCTGCACTCTGTGAACCTCTGCCCTCTGCACCTCTGCCCTCTGTGAACCTCTGCCCTCTGTGAACCTCTGCCCTCTGCACCTCTGCACTCTGTGAGTCTCTGCCCTCTGCACCTCTGCACTGTGAATCTCTGCCCTCTGCACCTCTGCACTCTGTGAATCTCTGCCCTCTGCACCTCTGCACTCTGTGGATCTTTGCACTCTGTGAATCTCTGCCCTCTGCACTTCTGCACTCTGTGGGCCTGCCTCCCTCGGGTAAACTTCCGGAGGTGGAACACTCCAGCAAGGGGTGGCAAGCCATCAGTGCCGCTAGACAGTGCCATGTATCGCAGAGCTGCAATTGCAACTGCAGAAGAAGAGCTGGTTGAGAACCATTTCCAAGAATGGTTTTATCTATAATGTGCCTGGAAAAGACATCCAACAGTGATTCCGCTTTCTGGATCCTCCACTTACCCTCCAGAAATCTCTCTCCAGTGCCTTCAGGATTAGAGATGCGGACGGATATTCCAGGGGCCCCGCCACATAGGAAGAGCCTGGGTGCCGGGGCTCGACGAGCCCAGGGTGATTGCAGATGCGCTGCAGCCGCACGAGGATGCTGAGGACATTGACAAAGTGTCCACTCTTCAAGGCCTCCTGAGTGCTGCCCGTGGAGGAAGAAGCATGAAGCATTCAATCCAAATGGCACATGGACATATTCCCACCCTCACGATCAACTGTCTCAACTCCAGAAAGGTGGGCAGAAGCAGATTTTTCTCGGTCCGTTTACTGAGTTAGACAGAGTGGCCATTCACGTCCACGTCCCAGGCAGGGCCTTCTGCACTTGCTCGCCATCCTCGTTTAGAGTGACACCGCCCCACCAGAGCTGACCAGAGACAGCCACTCCAGTTCATTCTTCATTCACAATCATAGCGAATGCTCTCAAAGAGACGTGGGGGGCAGCCGAGGGGGATAAGCAAAGTGAGGGGCAGGGTGAGCGCAGCAGAGCAAAGCCCCTCACACACCCGCTTGGCAGCTCTGACGCCTGGTCCTGCACTGGCCCTGCAGGCGGTGCGCGGGGACAGACAAGGGCCCAGGTCCATGCCCTGTGCGTCTTACCACCCAGTGAAGGGGGCAAACAGAAGGACCTACAACGCACACTGGGACCAGGGCTGGGCAGGAAATGGGACCGTGGTAGGGAGTAGCCCTCTGGCGTGAGCACAAAGCACCAGGCAGCCTGAGGGAGGAAACCAGGGTGACAGTGACGACAGGTAACTGGTCTGGAGAGAGATGGCAGACTCATGGGAATAGAAGGGAGGAGAGAGCAATGGCAAATTTCCAACCCAAACAACTGGGTTGATGGTGACGCACACCCTAAAACGGGAACACCAGGGAGGGAGCCAGGTTTGGGAAAACACGAACTCAGTTCTGCCATGCTGGATGTGAGGAGCTCAAGGGTCAGCTCAAGCGCAGGTGACAGAAACCACCATGACAGCAGCACAGAACCCAACCAGGGCCGGCACGGAGGCTCACGCCTGCAATCCCAGCATTTTGGGAGGCCAAGGCAGCAGCACGCACCACAGAACCCAACTAGGGCCGGCGTGGTGGCTCGCCTGCAATCCCAGCACTTTGGGAGGCCAAGGTGGGCGGATCACTAGAGGTCAGGGGTTCGAGACCAGCATGGCCAACATAGTAAAACCCCGTCTCTACTAAAAATGCAAAAAAAAATTAGCCAGGTGTGGTGGTGCATGCCTGTAATCCCAGCAACTCGAGAGGCTGAGGCAGGAGAATCACTTGAACCTGGGAGGCAGAGGTTGCAGTGAGCTCAGATCGTGCCACTGAACTTCAGCCTAGGTGACAAGAGTGAGACGCTATCTCAAGAAAAATTTTTAAAAAAACAAAACAAAACAAAAAAACGAAAACAAAAACCCAAGCAGAAGGGCTCCACAGGGGAGCCGATGCCTGGAGTCCTGAGTCCCCACACAGCTAGGCGTTGGCACATGAGAAGCACATTGCATAGGGGCTGAGAAATGAGTGGAGACCGAAAAATGGAGACAAGCATCAGGAGAGCTCCTGCGAGCCTGGCTCTGGAGAGCAGCGGTGGGAAGGAAAAGAGGCCAGGGAAGGACTTACATGCACAAGGGCTGGGGCACAGCACGTGCTTCAAAAACAATGGCTGAGAAGATGGATGATTCCGGAGAAGGGATGGGACTTAAAGCCCACATGGACGGGCTGATAACAGAAAGGCAACTCGCCCTGGCTAACAGGAACCAGGAGAGGCCAGCACAAGTGCAGGGTGGTCTGGGCAGGTAGGGAGTCTGGTCTGGCAGCTCTGGAGCTCACGGTACAGAAATACGGGCGCTGCCCTCACGGCAGCGGGTGTGGCACGGTCCCTGCAAGAGGGAGAAGCTGACCAGGACAGGACGCTCCTGGACCACCCGAGGATCCTGTCGAGCACCAGACAGCGCCCCAAACACTTGATTACCAGGTGCTCTAGGGGGGCAAGGCGTGCGCACACCTAATGCACTATAGCTTGATTTCACAGTCTCGGAAAGAAAGAGGAAAACGTGCATGAGAAGTCCGAGTGCCCTCCTGCCATTCCGCCCAGGGAGCAGATGCCACACAGCCAGCCTGAGCCCAGCAGAAGAAGACATGCTTTCCCCCTACAGGTCCCAGGGCCGCCAGCCTCTCACACCTCAGAGGACACTGCAACCCTGACGGCAAACAACCATGCTGCGTGGGCACAACCCCAGAAGGGCAACGGGTCAGACTCCCTGAGGCGGTCCCTGTACGCAGGGCGTGGTCAATTGTTGCGTGGGCACAACCCCAGAAGGGCAACGGGTCAGACTCCCTGAGACGGTCCCTGTACGCAGGGCGTGGTCAACGTGACCTCCCTGACACGCTGGCGCCCAAACCCTGCATACGTTGTGAGTCCTCTCCACTCAAACGACAACTAGTGTGTTACCAAAGCTGGCACAGGCTGATTTCAGTATTCTACTGAAAAATCTGACACCAGAGCTTCAGCAACGTGGCAAAGCGTTTTCTGTCCACGCGTACAAAGTTTCTACAATGCCCGGAGAGTCTCGCCACTAACAGTGTGGAGTGAGGTGCTGCTCCGCTGCCCTTCCTCTTGGAGAAAGGACGGTTGTACTGTGTCATTTGTGAAGGACTGAGAAATTCCACAGTCATCATGCACACTTACCTTCCCTCCTGAAATCTTCACTCACCAGGTTTAAGCTGCATTCATAGTCACCCTCCTCTCAAGGGTGCCCAGGCGCCACGTGCACATGCACAGAATGCTGGCAAGCCCCTGAGTGCACGCCCTCCGGCTGCAGAGCAGAGGATGAGGCACAGAGAGGGAGACCCAGGACGGGGGGTGGGGGGTGTGCGTGTGTGGCTAACATGGGCTCACCCCTAATCTCCGCAAACCACAGTCTGCTGTGCCCATGGCCATGGAGTGCACTCACACGATCGCCTGGCATCTGCTCCCGCCACAGCACCTCACCAGGGTCCCCATGTCGTCTCCCCACAAGGAGGGGAGCACATGAGCACGTGGCTGGTGGAGGAGTGGGGTCGCTGATCCAGGTGTGTCTGACTGTGGCCTGTGAGGGACACTGAGGTGGCATGGGGTAGGGGGTAACCCTGCAGCACTGCCTCATGGCCACACCCCCAGCAGAGACTGAGTTGTGATGACTAAGCACAGATAAATTTCAAATCCTCCAAAACTTGATTTCCAGGGTTTTTTGTGTTTCTTTCATCTAAACTCAGAAAACTGGAAAGCCAGACAGACCAAAACCATGCACATCTGACGACCTCAGAGGATCAAAGGGGGGCCCCACACTGTGTCAACTCCAGGGGCACAGCTTCCGGCACCAGCACGTCCCTGCAGAGGCACAGCAGCCAGCCATCACATGGTGTGCGCTGAATGGCACATTCCACCCCATGCAACACCCCGCTCACTGCGCCGCAGACAGCAGCGTGCCACCTCCTGTGGGCCACAGCCGACCCAAGTTCTGGGGCCTCCAGGCTGGCTGTGGGAAGGCGAGCTGCTCAATCATTGTCTCTCCCAGATGAATGGTAACTAAAATTCACAGAATTCTCTGGGCAACACAGAGAGCAGCACCAGGACACCACCCTACACATGGGCAGCTACACAGGAGTGGGGCTTCTGAGACAGGAAGTACAGCAGGGCCAGCATGAGCCTGGAAACACCTGAGGCCGCAGAGTCTGCTGCCCCCAAGAGGGCACCTCGGCCTCCAGCTCCAGACACCCAATCCTTACGGAAAGGAGCTTTCTGCTGAGGCCACAGAAAGGGCCTCTGTCCCTCACAGGCAGGGACAGCGAAGGGGGCACATGCCCAGAGTCCACACTCACCCGGGTTGTAGGATAACATCCTCGTATAAGGCTTTTTGTCGGTTAGAAAGGCGACACTTCAAAACATGCTCATATTTCTTTGTCAGTTGCTTTTCCACATCTCTCTTAGTTCTCCTCAAAATAAATGGCTGTGTCACCTAAAAATAAAAAACTGTTTACTGTTTTGTTTCCAAAAATGCTGCTGTAACACGTTTACAATGAGGCATACATGTTTAATCACTGAGCTGAAATGGCAGAGCCCAACCTACCCTGTGTAACCTTATGACCACCTTATGGTAGTAATCCTGGCTCTCTTCACTGGGGGCCCTCAGAGGGGAGCTCAGGTAGGGTCTGGAGATCCCTGGGACCAGGAAGTGCACCATGGTCCAGAGCTCCAGGAAGGTGTTGTGCAGCGGCGAGTCGATCAGAAGCAGGCGTTGTTGGCTGCAAACAGGACAAGAGACAACACTGGAATTCTCCAGCCACGGGGCTGGATGCAGCAGCGTCTTCTCAGACAATGTGTGAGAAAAGGGACAGTTATTTGACACTGTGAATGTCAACGTGCACATGACTGAAAAGGGGAGCTGCACTGACCCAGCTCTGGGGCTTTCTGGCCCACGTGCTGGGATGAAGATGAAAAGCAATTCTCTAGCTCAAAGGCCATTTTTTGTGTCTGCAATTACGCAGATTTCTTCAAGAGAACCTTTTACATCAACAGCAAAGAACACTCAATGACAAGCACGGAACACACAGACCTCTGCAGGGTGAAAACCGCTTCCCAGTGCCTCTCAGTCATGCCTTTCACACGCTGCATCTCATCAATGACCAGACACTTCCAGCGCACTCGTGTGAAGGCGGTGAAGCCCCGGAAGAACTGTGTGTAGGACGTGATGCAGACGTGGAAGCTGTTGGGTTCGGCCCACTCCTGCAGCACAGACAGGATAGCTCAGTGCCTTCGCACTCCACTGTCTTCCAAAACCACCTTGAGGACACACGCTTCCCAAAGCTCTCCACCCAGTGACTCCGTTCCCACCTATAATTCTATTCGCTTTTTTAAATAACTTGCTATTACCGCACAGAAAATGGCTGCGTTTATGTTTTTATCTCTTCCTCTAGGGGTCTAAAGCAGTTTCGTTGACAAATTAAGAAGCTATTCTGCAGGCGCTGACAATTACCATTTGGAAAATACTGAGATTATAGCAGAGGATCCTGAAGCAGGGCGAGCTCTTCTAGTATCTAATCAAAACAAGGGGAAGTGTGCTCAGAAAAATAAGAGATGTCAACATCTGTATTGCAACTGACTGCATTATACGCTTTCTAAAAACAAACTAAAAGCCAGACACAGAACTATGGCTTGAATGTGTTCCCTCCAAAATTCATGCTGAAACCTAACGCCCATGGTAGTGGTATTGGAAGTGGACACTTCCCTGCTCTCAAGGATGAGCTTGTGCAGTAGGAAAGGGCTGGAGGGAACCAGCCTGGAGCCTTTTGCCCTTCCATCCCTTCCGCCAGGTACCCTCCAAAACATGCAGCAGCAAGGCCCTATCTGGGAGGCGGAAACCTGGCCCTCACCAGACACTAAATCTGCTGGCATCTGGATCTTGGACTTCACAGCCTCCAGAACTGTGAGAAATAAATGTCTATACTTACAAATTACCCAGTCTGTGATATTTTGTAATAACATCAAAAACAGACTTAAAACAGTAAAAAAGAAAATACTACTGAAAGCTCACTTTTTCTGTAAACACTACTCAACACAATGTCGTCTAATGGTCCAAAACGTTTTACTCAATGGAAAGCTGTGATGAATCTACCTTTAGTGACCTAGTACTAGAAACTATAGGGCAGAGAAAATTTTTTTTTTTTTTTTTTTTTTTTTGAGACGGAGTGTCGCTCTGTCGCCCGGGCTGGAGTGCAGTGGCCGGATCTCAGCTCACTGCAAGCTCCGCCTCCCGGGTTTACGCCATTCTCCTGCCTCAGCCTCCCGAGTAGCTGGGACTACAGGCGCCTGCCACCTCGCCCGGCTAAGTTTTTGTATTTTTAGTAGAGACGGGGTTTCACTGTGTTAGCCAGAATGGTCTCGATCTCTTGACCTCGTGATCCACCCGTCTTGGCCTCCCAAAGTGCTGGGATTACAGGCTTGAGCCACCGCGCCTGGCCAAAAATTTTTAATAAGTTAAAATTTGTTCCAGAAACGTCATCTATTAGGCACGTTGTGCAAATGTTTCTATGGGTTTTAAATTCAGATCTGGGGGCACCCAGCTTCTCTTCTGTGCCTGTGGAAGTCAGCAGGGCCTCCAGGGAAAAGTGCCGCACTGCCCCAGAGAAGACCATTTCCGGAGGAAACTGCCCCACTTTCTGGGCAATGACACTGAGCTCTGTGCACACCTGGGCCTGCGAGGGTGTGGCCCTTCTCGCAGGGAACGGCCAGGCTGAGGCGGTACTGTCTATGCTTTCGAGGGGAACAACATAAAGGTTTGTTAACTCATGAATGAGTGATTTTTAATAATTACATTAGTAAGCATGTCTTCACATTTTTTAATGTGTCTTTTATAAAAATTAAGATGGCTTTCTGTTTAGCTTTATTTTATGTTTAAAAAAAAATACCTGTCTCTTTGCTTTGAGTTCTCTGTGACTGCCAATATATGAGAGGATTTTGAGCCCGGGACACCAACGTTTCAATTCAAGCTCCCACTTGAGTATATTACAACTTCTCACAACAACAAGATGGGGGCCCCAATTACCTACAAAGGAAAAAACAGAATTTTCCACGTCAAAGTATCTGTCATGTCCAGGCACTTAGCACTGTGTCTGACCAGAGACGCTTCCTCAGTATGCAGTATGAGTACGTGTGACATGAACCACCACACGACTGAGGCAGACTTGGGGGGAACAAGTGCATTCGTCTGGAGCCAGCACACCGCCCAGAAGCTGCTCCTTGGCCCCCAGGGTGCTGCTGCACAAGCAGCAAGCCTGGCTCAGAGGAGACCTCGGTAGACACACACTGAATGAGCAGTCCCAAGAACACGCTGGTGTCATTCAAACCGCTCTCGAGCTCCTCCAAGAGTCCGGAGGAATGAGCAACACTTAGAAAGTAGACTCACAGACGGAGAGCCCCAGACCCTGCTCAGGTCCTTCCCACAAGCCAGGCGACCATGCAGCAGGCGTCTAAATTGTGTTTTGTCAGCCAAGGGCTTGTGCCCATCACTGCTTCCCAAGCTTTAGTGAGGGCACATCCAAACCATCCTAAAATAACATTGTTTCAAATTTCCTTCTTCAGAAAACTATGATTTTTTTTTTAAGATGGAGTTTTGCTCTTGTCACCCAGGCTGGAGTCCAACGGCACAATCTCGGCTCACTGCAACCTCTGCCTCCCAGGTTCAAGTGATTCTCCTACCTCAGACTCCTATGTAACTGGGATTAGAAGCGCACGCCACCATGCCCAGCTAATTTTCGTATTTTTAGTAGAGATGGGTTGTCACCATGTTGGCCAGGCTGGTCTCAAACTCCTGACCTCAGGTGACCCGTCTGCCTTGCCCTCCCAAAGTGCTGGGATTAGAGGCAAGAGCCACTGAGCCTGGCGAGAAAACTAAGGTTTTTAAAGATTATTAGAGGAATACATATGAATTTCAACTTCTGTGCTATAAATGAAACACAAACCAAGTTACAAGACAGACTTAGTAGACTTTAAACAAGTATTTACAACACATCCATCTACAGCCATTACTGCTAATATGCAAAGCATTCCTGCTGATCCTGGAAAAGAACCACCCAATAGAAAAATAAACAAAGGATATGAACAGAAGTGTCACAAAGAAAAAAATATAACAGGACAATAAACTCTTCAAAAGACACAACCAGCTGGGTGCGGAGGCTCACACCTGTAATCACAGCACTTTCGGAGGCTGAGGCAGGCAGATCACAAGGTCAGGAATTCAAGACCAGCCTGACCAATATGGTGAAACCCCGTCTCTACTAAAATACAAAAATTAGCTGCGCATGGTGGCGTGCGCCTGTAATCTCAGATACTCAGGAGGCTGAGGCAGGAGAATCACTTGAACCTGGAAGGCGGAGGTTGCAGTGAGCTGAGATCATGCCACTGCAACTCATCCAGCCTGGGCAACAGAGCAAAACTCCACCTCAAAAAAAAAAAAAAAAACAAACAAACAAAAAAAACACACAATCCAAGGAGTAAGTAAACACAAATCAAATCCAGATGGTATTTTAACCCCCAGTAAAAAACAAGATTTTAAAAAAAAAGAAGAAGAAAAGAAAAGCTGGCTAGGCACAGTGGCTCACAGCTGTAATCTCTGTAATCCCAGCACTTTGGGAAGCCAAGACAGGAGGATCTTTTGAGGCCAGGAGTTCGAGACCAGCCTGGGTAACATAGTAAGACCTCATCTCTCCAAAAAAAAAAAAAAAAAAAAAATTAGCCAGGCATGGTGGCATACACCTGTATTCCCAGCTACTTGGGAAGCTGAGGCAGGAGGATCGATCACTTGAGCCCAGGAGGCTGAGGTTGCAGTGAGCCAGGATCACACCACTGCTCTCCAGCCTGCGCAGACACCTGTACCAGCACCTGCACTGATGCAGACCACACACTAAGGCAAAGCCACATCAGCTCCAGTGCTTGCTAGGCCTCTATCGTGGTTGACTCCAATCTTTCTATACTCATCCCCCACCGTCCCCTCATACCCTCTTGCCCTCACACTGGCCTCGGTGGTGTTCCTGGATGTCAGCTGCATTTGTAGCCCCCACCCCCAGTGCCCCATCTCCCTGCCACCTTGCCCCAGCTGGCCAGGATCCTGTCACTATGCTGGGTCATCAGTCCATTTCAAGGTTCATCTGTACCAGTGTGGGGTTCCTGAAAGCAGGGCTGCACCCTCAGGACCTAGAAAAGTGCCTGGGGTCTGTGACAGCCATCACATTAAGGAGCAGATGAATGAACGCTGAATGATTCACTCATCTGTTCAACTGACAAAATACAATCCCCTAGTTTTAGAAGCACAGGCTACTTTCAGGCTGGGCATGATGGCTCATGCCTGTAATCCCACCACTTTGGGCAGCCAAGGCAGGCAGACTGCTTGAGCCCAGGACTTCAAGACCAACCTGGCAACATGGCAAAACCCTATCTCTATCAAGAATACAAAAATTAGCCAGTTTTTTGTTCAGTCACAGTGATCTTCCTCCTTAGGAGGCTCAGGTGGGAGGATGACTTGCGTCTGGGAAGTCAGGGCTGCAGTGAGCCCTGATCATGCCACTGCAATCCAGCCTAGGCAACAGTGCCTTAAAAAAAAAAAAAAAAAAAGAGCCAGGCACGGTGGCTCAAGCCTGTAATCCCAGCACTCTGGGAGGCTGAGGTTGGTGGATCACTTGAGCTCAGGAGTTCCAGACCAGCCTGGGCAACATGATGAAACCCTGTCTCTACCAAAAATTAAAAAAAAAAATTAGCCGGGCATGGTGGCAAGTGCTTGTAGTCCCAGCTACTTGGGAGGCTGAGGCAGGAGAATCACTTGAACCGAGGAGGCGGAGGTTGCAGTGAGCCGAGATCGCGCCATTACACCCCAGCCTGGGCAATGAGAGTGAAACTCCATCTCAAAAAAAAACAAAAAACAAAACCCTCTCCGGAGCTGAAGGGACCCTCAGCCCTGCCTCTCTCTCCTTAAACTACTTGGACTGAGACCCCCACTGCAAGCCCACTGTGCTCCATTTCTTTTCACACAGCCTTCAGCCAGAGCACCCATGGGGTCATCACTTCCCTAAGCTGCCCCTCCTAATTTAAACACGTCCAACTTTTTTTTTTTTGAGACAGAGTCTCGCTCTGTCGCCCGGGCTGGAGTGCAGTGGCCGGATCTCAGCTCACTGCAAGCTCCGCCTCCCGGGTTCACGTCATTCTCCTGCCTCAGCCTCCCGAGTAGCTGGGACTACAGGCGCCCGCCACCTCGCCCGGCTAGTTTTTTGTATTTTTAGTAGAGACGGGGTTCCACCGTGTTAGCCAGGATGGTCTCGATCTCCTGACCTCATGATCCGCCCCCCTCGGCCTCCCAAAGTGCTGGGATTACAGGCTTGAGCCACCGCGCCCAGCCCATCTTTACTTTCAAAGCTCAAATATGAAGATGAGGCCACGTCCCCTCTTCTCTGCAGGAACAGCAAAGCCTGCTTTAAGTCTGGAACATACAGTGGGAACCACATTCCAAGATGTTTACTGAACATTTCTCTTACAAGAGCAAGAACAGTGAAACCTTGTCCTGTGTTAGAGACACAAGTCACACTTTCTTCTGCAGCTAGGCACAGAGCAGGAGACTAAGGTGGGCACCTGACCTAAAAGCCAAGATAGGAAGGGCAGTGAACAGGGAGCTGACTCTAAAGACTGGAAAGGAGGCCAGAGGGCCTACACAACCTGTGTGCCAGTCAGAAGTGTCAAGAGGGTGAAGAACCAGGTGGGGCTGCCATGCAGAGGCTGAGCCCCCACAGGGTACCCAGGCCCGTTCCCTAAGGAACCCGAGCGGTGGATCAGAAACGCTGCCCCACTGACAGGTGAAATCCAGCAAGAGGAGCAAGAGGGACAAGAGAAGGCGTGCACATAGTAACACGAAAAGGATACAGTGAGCCAGGATGCGTGCCACAAACCACCCCACACAGTTGAGAGCCCTACAGCGGGGTTCGTGCCAGTCTAGAAGCAGCAAGGGAAGTGGACCACCTGCTCTGCTGCCCACACACTGCACGGTGACCTGACCCCTGGAGTCACAAGGTTCAGTTACAGCCTGATGAGTCTCTGCATTGTATTAGATTTTCACTAATAGTTACTGGATGTTAACTGTGAACTAGTTTTTTATTCATTCATACAATGAATACTTCTGAGCCTCAATTTGCTCAGGTCAAAGGACAGAAGCAAAGAAGTAGATAAGATGGCCAAGTCCCCACACTCCCATCAAACACACTGGCCTATGGGTAAGTCTTAGCAAATAGGTATTGTTCAAAAAACTAGCAAACTCTTACCTTCGTTACAAGCTAGGTGGGCAAAAAAAGCAATGATCTGCACTGTTTTACCCAGTCCAGCTTCATCTGCCAATATGCCATTGAGATTCTTCCTGTAGAGCTTGGCCAGCCAGTCCAGGCCAATCTTCTGATAATCTCTGAGAGCCCCGTACAACAGAGGCGGAGCATTAAACTTGACCTGCAGCGATGAACAGATCGAAGAGTGGCTGCTGGTCAAAACAATCACCAAACTTTTTCTAAAAACTGAAACCAAAGTCACACTATAAACCGATTAGAAAGCCACAAAAATGATCTACAGAAAACAGGAAGAGGAAGAAGTGCTTCTTTTGGAGACCAAGTCTCGCTATGTCACCCAAGCTGGTCTTCAACACCTGAACATCTGGGCTGAAGCAATCCTCCTGCCTCAGCCTCCTGAGTAGCTGGGACTACAGGCACATGAAGAATTGCTTTTTCTGACAACTCTGTAGTTGGGATAGAGCCCTTCACTGGGAAGAGGAAAAGCTTTTCTCATGGCTAAGCTATGTGCTCTGTCTCTCAAAGGCCCATCCCACACTTGAAAAGCTCAGCGCCTCACCGAGGTTGTGACCCGAGCACTGCCCTTGGGCAGGATGGCTTCAGCCACCGCAGTGACGTCCGCAATGTCCTTGGCATTTGGCTTCCCGACATTCATCCTCTCGGCAGCTTTGAACTGATCCATGATGAAAAGTGAGTCAATGAGAACCAAGTCCTTGCGACTCTCCCTGTCGCCTGGACAGTCATCCGCATCTGTAACGACAATAAAACAGAGAAGTGGGGGCTGCTGAGAGGCCTTTATAAATCTGAACCTTTTTTTAAAACAGGAAAAAGTTTATAGAATCCAACTACTTCAAATACAGAATTAGGCAATAACTTTTTACCTGGAATCCAAAATATCTAACAATGCTATCTGGATAAATGGGAGAGAACTCTTATGAAACTATCAAACCAAGGACCACTCCGGAAAGCCCTCCAAGAGTATAATTTGCCCCAAATAGTCTGGCATTTTGGAAAATGTCTCCATAGCAATCAGGAGCTGGTATCACAGAGAGATACATGTAGGTGTTTCAAGGTTTAGGGATCTCCCCTCTATCACCAAGAAATAAAAAAGGAGAATGCTTTCCCAAATGTGGGAAACTGGGAGGAGACCAAACCCACCACTCCTTCCTCTGGTCCTGCTAGCAGTGTGGGGTCGGGAAAGGCCTGAGCTTCCCAGGGCTCCTGTGGGCCCCTCCCCAACTTGTATGCAGGAGTCTAACTGACCCAAGAACTGTATGCGGGAGTCTAACCGTCCCAAGAACTGTATGCGGGGGGCTAACTGTCCCAAGAACTGTATGCGGGGGGCTAACTGTCCCAAGAACTGTATGCGGGAGTCTAACTGTCCCGAGAACTGGAATGAGAGCAGGAAAGGCAGACCTTTTCTGGTATGCTCTGTGCATCTGTTTAGAAAGTCTAATAAGTAAAATAAACTACTCAAAACTGATGTGTTAAACAAACACAGCACAGCCTGAATAAACATGCTATCTAGGTCCATAAAACAATGATGTTTATAAATCTAGAGAAAAATATTTTACACCCTTCACAACATGATCAAGTGTCCCAATAGCTGTGCCAGGTTAATAAAAGCACAGAATGTAACAAAATTCTATTCAACATAAAGATACTTATTAAATATTTCTAATTTTTTATTTTATCAAACTAAAAGAAATTTTCTAAATCTTATTTGAAGTCTTTGTCTGTAAGTATTCCGGCTTCTGCTTTTAACCCTGAATTCTTCCAAAGGCTGGTAGCGCACCTTCCTCTCCACTTGTGTCCTCCCCATCAGGCTTTGGCCGGGGCCACTGAGAACTCGGCAGGAAGGCGCCTTCGTACAGCTTCATCAGGTCCAGGAGGGGCAGCTCAGCTGCAGAGGGTTGAGGGCACAAGGGCTGTTACTTTAGAACAACTGTCATTTGAATTGGGAAGGAGCAGCGGCCAGGAAAACCACAGTAAGAAGGGCAAGGGGCTTCCTCTCACATGTATTCCTTTTTCCGGCTTTAGATCACTCCTTGGAAAAAAATTACAATGTCTAAAAGCACACTTGTTTCTTCTAAAAACTAAAATGGTTGCCCATTACTGATAAAAGGTGTAAACTATTTTGTTGGAGCGTGCAAGGGGAATCATGAGAAATTACTCAGTAGGCGCAACACACGTTTGGGTCATGACATACCAGAGACCCAGACTTCACCACAACACAGTACAGCCAGGGAACAGCACTGAACTTGCACCCCTGAAATTTATGCAAATTAAAAAATGTATAAAATATTTTCTCTATAAAGACGAGAATCTTTGAAAGAAACTCAACTGTATTCACAAAAGATTTAAAATACCTGAAATAATCTAAATGAACAGTAACAGTATAGACAAATAAATAAAAATGTAAAAAATGAACACCACTGATAGGAAATAACTGATGAAGATGATATATAACAATATAAAACATCAAAGTAAAAAATAAAAAGCAAAAATGTTAAAAAGTATGATAAAACATAGTTAGGCTTTTTTAAAAAAACACTCACCCTAATTGCTTAAAAAAAATACCACACATTAAATCCCCAATCACAATGGGCAAAGGATATGAAGCTGTTACATACACAAAAGTATAAAGGGCAATGAAATACTTTTTAATTGATCATCCCTGGAAATCAGTGCACAATTTGTTTAGTATAGAATTATCAACCACCTGAAAATCATAACACTGAGAAACTGTTATGAATTAGGTACTCTCACTTGCTGCTGATAATGGCGTAAACTGGCTGGATTTTTCTGGAAATCAACACGGAAAGCTGAAGGGCTTTGGAATCCAATGCCCTCAACCCCATCGTTTCCCCCTTTAGTGAGTCTATCCAGAGGAATGAGAAATGTAAACCCAGATTTCTGTTCAAAGAATGTTCACACAGTGGTAGATCTAACAGGGGAAAACACTTTAGTTGGGCTGTGTACTCGTGATATGTGAGCTTCTCTGCATCTATATTTTATGTCAAATAAAGACTGTTGAGTCAAAAAAACAAATGCCATGGACAAGTCCCCTACAAGGACCACGTTAAAGGCACTGCCCATTTGGGACTAGCAAAACACCCTTTGAATTCATTTGCTCAGGATGTTAAACATTCGCCACACTGGCTTGATGGACATAGACGTAATGGAGCCCAGTGAAAGTATTAAGTGTTGGCTGTGGAATCCAGGTGGTGTGTCCATGGTGTTCCTAACAAGGTTCTTCACCTTTCCTGTCTGTCTGATGCTTCCAGAGCAAAATGCTGGGCTGCACCACTACAGCATATGACGCTATATATAAGTAGGAAAAACAAGACAAACAACTGGAAACTTCCAATAACAAGAGAATTCTGTAAGGTGTCTCAGAACAAACAATACACAGAAATCAGCCTCCACATAGATAAATGAGTTAGAAAATGCAATAGAAGAAAAAAAAACCCATTTAGACAGAAAATTAAATACAGTTGTCCCTCAGAATCCTTGAGGAGTTGGTTCCAAGGACCCTCTCGGATACCACAATCCAAGGATGCTCAAGTCCCTTATATACAGTAATGTATATTTGCACGTAACCTATACACATCCTCTCATATATTTTAAATCATCTCTAGGTTACTTATAATACCTAACACAATGTGAATGCTATGTAAATAGTTGTTACACTATTTTTTTTGTATCTTTTTTGTAATTGTTGTGCTGTTATTTTGGCTTATTTGGTTTGGGGATTTTTCTGGTTGGCTGTTTGGTTTGTTTTTGTTTGTTTGTTTTTTTAGAAATGGGGTCTTACTATGTTGCCCAGGCTGAACTTGAACTCCTGGGCTCAAGTGATCATCCTGCCTCAGTCTCCCAAGTAGCCAGGATTACAGGTGTGAGCGACCACACCAGCTGTATTATTATTTTTTACTGTTTTGCTTTGTTTTGTTTTTGGTAAATATTTTCTATCTGTAGTTGATCAAATTCATGGATCTGAAACCATGGATATGAAGAGCTAAATATACTTAGAATTAAACTTTCAAAAATGTACCACATCTCTGTGAAGAAAGCTCTCACAAGCTCCTGAAGACCATGAAAGAAGCCTTGACCTGACGAGAGGCTCTGTTCATGGATTCAGCTCGACACCATGAAGACAACGGGATGCCCGAGAACCCACCTCCTGCAGTTTACTCCTGGCCTCTCCCACACTGACCTGGCCTGACCGATGTGACCACCATCTGGGAGAATGACAGCACGTGACTCCAAGACTCAGTTATAAGAGATACTACAGTGTCTATCCTGCTCCCACACGGACACTTGCCCTGAGACACCAGCCCCAGGTCAGGAGGACACTAAACTTGCCCTCAGCATGCAACAGAGCCCATCAGCTGGCAGAATGAACCAGCCCGGAATGGCATCCTCCAGCCTGCCACATCAAGCCTTCTGAAAACCATCTTCACAGGAGACCTACGCCACAACCACCCAGCAAGGCTGCTCCCAAACTCTGCCCCAGAGAGAGTATACAGTATACAGCGCTGATTTAACAGGTAATCTAGTAAGTCAAGAACGCACACCACGATCAGATAGCCATCGCAACAAGAACACAGAAAGCTAACAGAGAAGAGGAAATGAAGTAACTAAATACTTGACTGATGCTTTAACCAGAAAGAGATGACTAAAGAACAGGTGAGAAAACACAAAATAAATTTTTAAATTATGATAGATCTAGGCCCAATTATTAATAGAACAGGCTTAAATTTAATACAAATGTACTAAACACTCCAATTTAGAGACACAGGGATGTTAGAATAAACTGGAGGGCAGAGAAGACCAACTACAAGCTGTTTACAAGAGACATGCTTTATAAAAGAACACAGATTAGAAGTTAACAGAAACTCCCTCTAGAGGAAACTCCCTCAGTGTCAGGCCTAAAATAACTGCCACAATAAACTTCCAATAAATTGTCAAAAATCACAAAGTACACTAGGAAACAATGTACCATCAGCAGAAACCAGGATTCATAAACGACAGCAGAATCAGACCTGCAAAAACGTCACCCATGCAATTATCAGGCACAGATTATAAAATTTTATACCTGAAGAAATAAAAGAGAAGACTGAAAGTGTGAATACACAGCAAGAGATAATTTTAAAATTTCATGTAGGTTTTCTTAAAAACCATTGGGAATGTCTTAAAACAAACTGGTAACTGGAATTTAACACTTAATCAATGGGTTAACGAAAGACTAGGAAGAGCTTAAAAGAGAACTCATCAAATAGAAAACAGATGTGATAACATTATCTAGAACCAAGTAAAAATGAGGTAACAGGATAACAATCCTAAATCTATATATGCACATACTAACATAGCCTCAAAATACATACAATGAAAACTTGACAGAAACTTAAGGAGAAACAGGTACTCATTATCATAATGGAAAATTTTAACATACTTCTCTTAGTAATTGATAGAGCAAGAAGACAAAAATCAGTTAAGGATAAGACGAATCGGATAATGCAATCAACAAGTTCTACCTGGTGGACTCAGAGAGAAAAGGGTACCATAACCTGATGAATTCATGTTGTTTTAAAGCATGTATGGAATGTTTATAAACTGGTCCATTCAAAACCCACCTCAACAAAATCCAGATCAGTAAGAATCCCATAAATCCACTGTCTGATCAAAATGCAATTAATGTAGAATAATAGTAAAAATATATATTGAAAACCCTGTATTATTTGGAAATTAAGAAACATCCTTCTAAATAACTCACAAGTCAATAAAAAATATATATATATAGGGGAAATCAGAAAATATTTAAAACTGAATAATAAGCATGATATTCAGCTAAAGCAGTATTACAGAAAAATTCAGACCCTTAAATGTTTATATTAATGAGCTAATGAAAATTAGTAAGTTAGTCATCCAAGTTAAAAACTCAGAAAAAGATGTTTTTAAAAAAGAAATACTAAGGGCAGAAACAAAACAGAAAACAATACACAGGCGTCAGGTAAAAAAAAAAAAAAAGAAACTGACAAACTTTTGACAAGACTATCAAGAAAACAGAGAGGCTTAAATACACAGTATTAGGGGAAAGAAGTGACATATGTACAAACGTAGCCAAGATCGGAAACACTGTAAGGAGAAGTTATTGACAATGTATGCCAATAAATTTTAAAATTTAGATGAAATAAAGAAATTCTTAGAAAAGTGACTATCAAAATTGACTATGAAGAAAAGAAAAAGTCATATTCCTCAATTTAATGCACAAGGGCCAGGCGCGGTGGCTCACACCTGTAACCCCAGCACTTTGGGAGGCTCAGGTGGACAGATCACCTGAGGTGAGGAGTTGGAGACCAGCCTGGGCAACATGGCAAAACCCTGTCTCTACTACAAATATTAAAAAATAGCCAGGTGTGGTGACAGGTGCCTATAATCCCAGCTACTCAGGAGGCTGAGGCAGGAGAATCGCTTGAACCCAGGAGGCGGAGGTTGCAGTGAGCTGAGATCACGCCACTGAACTCCAGCCTAGGCGACAAAGCAAGACTCTGTCAAAAAAAACAAACAAAGCATGCAATACCCATCTACAACAGAAACACTGAAGAGTAGATACGAACTTCATTAATCTTATAAAAATATTTACAAAAACTCTATACACCATGTCCATTCTGGAAACACTAAACGTATCATCACAGTCATCCTGAGAGCAGCAGTGAAGAGCACTCCATAGGACACGTCAGGCCAAGGCTTCCACACACTGTAGATCCTCAGAACAACCCTGGTTATCCCATTTACAACTGAGAAAAACACCACGGAGAGCTTAGACAACCTGACCGAGGCCATGGGGTCAGTAGGCAACAAACATTAGGTTTGAACCATGCAATTATGACTCAACACTCTAACACTCTGCCTTTCTACCGAAAGTGTTCCCCTTCAAAGCAAGAAAAAGCCAAAGTTGTCCACCACTAGCATGAACTCAACACTGTACTGAAAGTCCCACCAAGCACAAAATGGCAAGAAAAGGTAGTATAAAAGGAATAAGGATTATAAAGGAAAAACTCTTTCTTTAGAGAAGTATACAAAGACTTTGCATACAAGACTGTATGCAAAGAATTAATGAACAGAGTTCAGAAAAGTTGGCTGGGTGCGGTGGCTCAAGCCTGTAATCCCAGCACTTTGGGAGGCCGAGACGGGCGGATCGCGAGGTCAGGAGATCGAGACCATCCTGGCTAACACAGTGAAACCCCGCCTCTACTAAAAAATACAAAAAACTAGCCGGGTGCGGTGGCGGGCGCCTGTAGTCCCGGCTATTCGGGAGGCTGAGGCAGGAGAATGGCGTAAACCCGGGAGGCGGAGCTTGCAGTGAGCTGAGATCAGGCCTGGGCGACAGAGTGAGACTCCGTCTCAAAAAAAAAAAAAAGAAAAGTTGCTGAGTATAAGAGAAACAAAATCGACTGCACTGACACGTATCAGCAATATATTTAAAATATAATTTTAGAAAATATACCACTTGGCACAACTTTTAAGAATATATAGTACCTAGAATTAAATTTAACAAAAGAGACACAATCATCAAATTTCATGGAAAGCTATTTAGGAAGACCTAGCTGAACGGAGAACTATATTTTCACCATAGACTGGAAAGGCTGAACTTCATAAAGATGGCAATTCTCACAAAGCATCCATTAATACAATTAAATTCTAATCAAAATTCCCAATAGGTTTTTCTGTGAAGCTTGATGAGCTGCTTCTAGCACGGATCTGAAATAGCCGCCAAACAGACAAGATCCTCCCAACGCAGAGCAAGGCAGAGAACCTACCTGACCAGACATCGAGAACTATTATAAAGCTGCAGTAAGAAAGACAGTGTGGCATCAGTACAGACTGGCACAAGTTTTCCAATAAAAGAATAAAGATCCCAGAAAGAGCCGTGCATAAAAGGAAACTTGTTTTATGTCTGAGCTGGCATTGAAGATCAGTGGGGAAAAGATCGGCTTTTCAATATGACTTTCCAAACATATATTTGGGGGAAAAAAGGGAAACTGCACTCATTTCACAATGTAAGAGTAAAGCAGAAAAATTCTAGATGATATATCCTTGTGAACAAGACTGACAAATTCAACTACAGTAAGTCCTCACTAAACATCATCAATAGGTTGGTTCTTGGAAATTGCAACTATGAGCAAAATGATGTATAGCTGATCGGTGGACAACCTGGGTTGGAACTGTGAGGGTCCTCTATCCACAGCAGGACCCACCCCTCCCCTTCCCCCTACCCCACTACCTTCTTATCCTACGCAACGTGAAGATGACGAGGATGAAGACCTTTATAATCATCCACTTCCACTTCATAGTAAATGTATTTTCTCTTCTTTATTTTTTAACAACATTTTCTTTTCTCTAGCTTATTTTGTTGTAAGAATACAGTACATAATATTAAATATACATAACATATAAAATAGGCCAGGCACAATGGGTCACACCTGTAAACCCAGCACTTTGTGAAGCCAAGACTGGAGGCTCACTTGAGCCCAGGAGTTTGGGACTAGCCTGAGCAACACGGTGAAATCCCATATCTACAAAAAACACAAAAATCAGGTGGGCATGGTAGCGTGCACCTGTAGTCCCAGCTACTCGGGAGCTGAGGTGGAAGGATCGTCTGAGTCCAAGTCAAGGCTGCAGTGAGCTGTGGTCCGCCACTCACTCCAGCCTGGGTGTCAGAGTGAGACTGTGTCTCAAAAAAAAAAAAAAGAAAAGAAAAAGAAAAAAAAACACATAAAATAAGTGTTCATCAACTGTTTCATATTATTGATAAGGCTTCCAGTCAACAGTCAGCTGTTAGTACGTTTCGGAGGAGTCAACAGCTATATGCAAATTTTCAACAGTGCAGGTGGCGGGGGCGGGCTGGCACTCTTAATCCCCACATTGCTCAATGGTCAACTGCATAACAAACCGATGTTTTTTCCTCATGGCTATAATAAAACAACATTAATGTAACGCCATTTCACTTCAAGTTGCAGTTTCCAGGAACTCATTGACAACATGAAATGAGGACTTTATGTATGCTGAAATTAAGAACACCTTTCATCAAAAGGTACTGCAAAGAATGAAAAGACACACCACTAACTGGGAAAATATCACTGCAACACAGAACTGACCAAGAATTCATGTCCAGAATATATAAAGACCATCACCAACAAGTCAATACGGAAAGAAAACACCAAACTGAGCCAAAATGAACAAAGGAAGAAACATGAAAAGATGCTTCACTTCATCAGTTATTAGAGAAGTGCAACTTAAAACCACAAGGAGATACCACTTTTTATCCCCAGAGTGGCAGACAATACCAAGAGTTCCTGAGATGTGTGACAGCAATGAAAGAATAGCAATAAAATTAAATATATATAATTCATTTTTTAAAAAAGAGTTCCTACCTGAGATGTGAAGTTTGGCACACCCACTCTAAACAACAGTTACTCTCCTGCCCCTGATCACAGGCAAGCCACTCATGCACACGTGCCTGGGGAACAGGAGAATGCTCACAGCAAACACAGGGAACCAGGTGAATGGCCAATAACAGCACAAAACATAGTCAGTGACATATTTACAAAAAAAATACTGCCTGGCAAAGACAATGAATGCACTGACAGCAACACATAACACTGCGGCTGAACTCAGGACACACAGGCTGAGTAGAGACAGCAAGCCCGTCAGGCTGTGGTGGGATTCGTTCATACGAAGCTCTCACACATGCAAGACCAACAGTACATTCAGGGAGACACATGCAGGTGGCAGGGAAAAAAAACAGTCAGAGCAGAGTCCTACACACAACCCCGGAGGGCCAGGATCTCCAGGTCAGGAGAGAGAGCAGCAGGAGGCACACAGGGACTGTTTTCCATAAAACAGGCACTGCTGCCTCAATGTATTATTATTCACATCTCACACGTTTTAAATGTTTCTTTGCACCTACTGAATGTTTAATAAGGTAGCAACAGCCTACCTTCCTTGGCTAAATTAGAAAGTTCTGTTTGGTGGTCCACAACGCCTTCGTTTGCTTCCTCCTCTTCAATTGTTTCCTCTTCGTCGTCCACTAAAATGGTTATCAGCGAGCGTCACTGAGAGGCAACACCACTTGCATGGCTGTTACTCATTATACACCATAAGGCTTTGAAATTATTTTGCATAGCTATTAAAGAAATTGAAACTGAGCTTTTAAACTTCTCAGGTTAAATTTGGAAATGATCATTTAATTAAATGAGCAGAAAACTGGAAGCGTATTTCCCCTTCCATTTCAGGCTGTGAATGACAGCCCTGGTTTTTCCACACATGGCAGACCTTCTTCAGGCCAACATATGGAATGCTGTCAACCCTCCTACCTTCCTGCAGAGCCCCACTGTGGAAAGCCCACAAGCATGCCATCCGGGATCACTGTGAACTCATCATCGCCATCGCCCATCTCATGAGGCCCAGCCACATCAGCCTGACACTATCCTTGGCTCTCCTGTCCTCCACAATCACCAGCTCAAGCCCGCTCCGCTCTCTTCAGCCCTCCAGCCCTGAACCTCACACCTCACTCGCCATAGAGATCTTGGCTCCTGGCAGAGAAAAGAGCAGCAACCAGCATCCCCACAGCCAAACTCCCTCTGTCCACGGATCCTCTCCCCACCTGGGGGCCTGCACCGTCTCTCCTCTCAGCTGGCTCTTAACTTTTCTTCTCACAATCTAACATAACATCTCTCCCTTCCCACCATCGAAACTCCTCATTTCTTCACTACAAGACCCCCACTGCCCACCAAGAAGGCCTAGGCACCTGACCCCAACCACACAAGTCACTGGGCCTCCGGGTGCTGCCTTTTCTGACTGTACTCGACACCCTGGCGGCTCACGACAGGCCTGGCCATCTCCTCTTCTTGGAAACGCCTTCTGCCATTCCTTCTGCCTTCTGATCACTTGGTTTCCAGAGTGGAGAGCTTTGGAAAAGAAAAGTGGGCCGGGCGCGGTGGCTCAAGCCTGTAATCCCAGCACTTTGGGAGGCCGAGACGGGTGGATCACGAGGTCAGAAGATCGAGACCATCCTGGCGAACACGGTGAAACCCCGTCTCTACTAAAAAAAAAAAAAATACAAAAAACTAGCCGGGCGAGATGGTGGGCGCCTGTAGTCCCAGTTACTTGGGAGGCTGAGGCAGGAGAATGGCGTAAACCCGGGAGGCGGAGCTTGCAGTGAGCTGAGATCCGGCCACTGCACTCCAGCCCGGGCGACAGAGCGAGACTCCGTCTCAAAAAAAAAAAAAAAAAAAAAGAAAAGTGAAGAAGACCTCGGGCGGTTAATTTGGCCTTCTCTGAGTTATCCTAAGACATCTTTAGGCATTAAATAGAAGCCAAATAAAGGTCTGTTTCAATACAGTTGAGCACCACATAACGACGTTTCTGCCAACAACGGACCGCATATGCAATGGGACCCTGTAAGACTGTAATACTGTATCTTTATGTTAGCTTATCTATGTCAAGATATGTTTAGATGCACAAATACCACTATATTCCAATTACCCACAGTATTCAGGAGAGTCACGTGTGTGTAGGTTTGTAGCCGGCGGCACAGGCTGCACCATCTAGGTTTGAGTACTCTGTACGTTCACGTAACAACAAAATTGCCCAGCAATGCATCTCTCAGAATATATACCCGTTGTTAAGAAACACATGACTGTACACAAATGTGCTCCTGAGAATGTGAGAAAATAAGGAAAGTGGAGATGTCAATCTACATAAAGCCAACCGCAGGTACCAGAGTACAGGCCAGAGAAAAGGTGTTCTTCATGAAGAAATGACCTAATCCTTTTCCAGGTAACAAGAAAGACACAAACCTACGGTACTCAGTTGTGCTTCTCTTGTTGTCTGAAAGGCCAGGGTTCAATCCATCCCCAGTGCAGGATGGTATTATCTAGAATTCAGCACCAGGCCAGGTGTGGTGGCTGACACCTTTAATCCCAGTACTTTGGGAGGCTGAGGCAGGTGGATCACCTGAGGTCAGGAGTTTGAGACCAGCCTGGCCAACATGGTGAAACTCTGTCTCTACTAAAAATACAAAAATTAGCTGCATAGTGATCCGTGACTGTAGTCTCAGCTACTCCAGAGGCTGAGGCAAGAGAATCGCTTGGCAGGGGCCTGAAAATGCCACCACGATGCCGTGCCAGTGCTGGGCCATGTGCCCGCAGGCTCCTCACTCATCTGCCACATTGCTGTTTCGTTTCTGTCATATGCAGCAGACCTGAATACCGCCAGTTTCATGCCAACAATCTGGTCAAACTCCCTATTGACTTCCAAATAAAAATCAATACATACCAAAGATCAATCTTCAAAAATTTGGAAAAGTTAACACACTTCACCAAATCAAGCCAATAAACCCACCCTGATGCTGATCAAAGAGCCGAAGGAGAAACTGCAGGCCTCACCTGGCACCTGACAGGAACCGCCACACAAACACCCAAGAAAGTTTCTCCAGCCTCTCTACTCCTGCTCTCCACTCTGTCTCTAAAAATCCACTCTAGTCCTGAGGACTTCTGTACGCAATCCACATGGGTTTGGAAATAGGTCGTGGCCGGGACTGTCCCCAGCTCACACACCCAGTGCTCAGGTATCTGTTCTCATCTGAACGAGGTGCCAACATCTAAAATTCACATGAGTTTCTCCTGAAATCCCAATGGCTGGCAACCATGGGTCTACCACAGGACATACCAGGGCCACTTCTCGAGGACAGGAAAAAGCTTGGCCCTGTGCCACAGAAGCATGGGGCCCCAACACTCTCCAAGATGCACCCAAGTTTCCAAACCTCACAAAAGCAGATACAACCATGTTGCTCCAGAAAACATCCCAAGTGCTCTAGAGATACCAAAAAGTACTCTATACACTGGGAGACATCTGGATAAATACAAAAGTTGAACTTTCCAACCAGCTGAAGATGACAAGACTAAACCCCAAGTCGCCACAGCTCTGTGTGATCTCATCAGCAGCGCTGCAGACAACAAAGATGGCACTGAGGGGGAACAGACCTTCGTCATCAGTCAAAGATATGCTAGCTTTTCTTTTTCTTCCAGATATTCCTGAATCCTGAAAGAAAGAAAGAAAAACCACAAGCATGAGATCCAAACACTCAGAATGGGAAACCAAGACAGAAGTGTCCATGGGACAGCGGAAAGCCCCAGGGCAAGCCTGCTGGGCCACCCTTAGCCTCCATCTGGGGTCGGGTCAGGGCAGGGCAGTCAGGGAGCAAGGACATGATCAATGCTCACTGTGTTCAGCTGTCACTGCCAAATTAACAACGCACGTGAGACCAAGGCTATAAAGCACCAGTATATTTTCAAAGTAGACTGAGTCTATAATGAAAGGGATTAATAGGCCGGGCGCAGTGGCTCATGCCTGTAATCCTAGCACTTTGGGAGGCCAAGGCGGACGGAATGCCTGAGCTCAAGAGTTTGAGACCAGCCTGGGCAACGTGGTGAAACCCCATCTCTACAAAAATACAAAAAAAAAAAAAAAAAATTAGCCGGGCGTGGCAGTGTGCGCCTGTAGTCCCAGCTACTCGGGAGACTGAGGCGGGAGAACTGCTTGAACCTGGGAGGCGGAGCTTGCAGTGAGCTGAGATCATGCCACTTCACTCCAGCCTGGGCGACAGAGACTCCGTCTCAAAAAAAAAAAAGAAAGGGGAGTAATAGTCACAGCCTATAAATTCCTCTGGATGAGAATGAAAAGGCCCACTCCACTGGAGTGGCTTCCACTCCTCACACACAGTACAGCCACAACCCCAAACTTACCAGAGAACACAGTACAGTGACAACCCCAAACTTACCAGAGAACACAGTACAGCGACAACCCCAAACTTACCAGAGAACTTTCCTGGAATGCATCAAATCCTTTAGGTCTCAATTCTTTCCCTAGAGAGACAAGAAGCACAGTTCATTCCCAAGACCCCCCATGCTTGGCGAGGGCGCCTCTGCTTTCCAGGCAGGGTCCTGCTGCCTCCACCCACGTGCAGGGAAAGGAGGGACACGTTGAGTTCTGCCTCTTCCTCCTCATCACACAGGGCAGTGGTTTTTACTATCTTGTGGCTCTATGCCTTTCAGCAGCAGCCACCTCTCAGCCTCAGGTTCCTCATCAATAACGGGGAAACACAGTGCCCACCCTCCTGGGGGCATCCTCAGAGGCAAACGAAACAGTGAATGCTGCCGCCACTGGTGCTGCGCATATCCTAAGTGGAGGGGCACATAACAAGTGGAGGCAGCTGCTGAAGAAATATCAAAGGAAGAACGACATGGAGGCGTCACCCAGCCAGGCACCCAGGGATCCTCCTGCATGGCAAATGCCTCAAGGAGCTCCTCACTCACTGTCCAGGGACTGAACCCCAGTTCTGTGTCCCAGAGTTTATCAACTTGGGGGTGCTGACTCACACCAGCACATCTCAAAAGCACTGAAGCATAAAACTAGGATGGCCACACAAAGAGAAATGTAACAATCAGGCAGCTGGCTGATGAGCAGATGTCCTCTGTGGGAAGCCACAGTGCCAGGAGACTGCCTGCTGAGAAAAGAATCCGAACAAAGTACCACCCAAGCAGTGGTAAGCCTTTTTATAAAGGGTCATACCTCTCCTGGAAAGTTTCTGTAAATTTAAGGCTTTCTTCCTTTTTTCTTCTAATTCTACTTGTAGTTTTATTTCCACAACCTAAATGCAAAGGATTAAATGAATAAGGACGTTACTAAGGATGGGAATTACAGACATTCTGCATACAAAACACTAACACACATAAGCAGAGTCTAAAAACAGTGTTTTCCAGCCTCGTCAGTTTGGTGCTTTTTCATTTATTTCATACTAACTACATCCTGCCCAGGTTCTATTAGGTGGTGAGATAAGAATTAAAATTTCAAAAAAGGAAAGCGAGCGACCAAGCGGCCGCTCTAGAAGTAACCATGGTGGTGACTTACGCTAACCCTGAAACAACAACGCCCAGAGGCCCTCCACGGCATGAAGCACCTCAGAGGGCGGCCACAGTTGAAGTGCATCAACCGTGCAAGACAGACGGAGGCATGAGCAGCTCATTCAAAGGCCAACGAGCAACAGTCCAGGAGAGTGCACACATTGCCGGCTCTGGCGCTCGAAAGCTTCCTAAGCAAGGTACTAAGCTCTGGTCTCGGGAAGCAGCCTCACCAGCTCCGACAGGCTAACTCTTAGGACCCCATGAAAACTGCGGCACTCGCCTGTTCGATATTCGACCAAAAGCACTCTATCTCGCGGGCCGTGGCGGCGGCTATCCGCCTCAGTCTGCTCTGCTCTTCCTTCTTCCCCCTTTCTTCACGGAGCTGCTTCTCCTCATGATGGCGCACCACAGTTCTAACGAGCTGGTGAATAAAAGTGCAAGAATTGTATGTTTTACTCTATGTCATGTTGGGAAAAAAAGGATATGTAACTTTTTAAAAATCTTCTCAGGCTAAAATTTATACAATTCACTGCCATATACATTCTTGTATGCTCTTAAGGTGGATTAGGAGAAATAGGACTACCAGCAAAAACCACTAACAATATTTTGCTTGACTTTTCTAGAAAGTGTTTTTATTTTTTTCACTAAATACACATTATTTTTCTCAAAACTAGAATACCATATTGTGCTATAATCTTCCTTCCCTGTTTAATAGATGATTAACATCTCTCCATGCAATAAACATGAGTCAGCATCTCATTTCATGAATGCTGCACCAGTTACAGAAATTATTGGGCTGGGATAATTCACATTTTTAAAGCTTTTGCTTTAAATTGTCAAACTGCTTTCTAAAAGTTTAGACACTCCACATACCCACCAACAGAACCTCAAATAGGTAGAGAGAATTAAGATGAGAAAAGCTCCAGAGCCCTGAGAGCACAATGGCTGTAACCCCCACGCCTGTTCTAGCGATGGAAATGTGCTCAACCACCACCCGGACTCTGCGCACACGCCGTGCTCCCACTCAGCCTCCAGCGGGGCTCACTGTTGTCAATACAGGCCCTGATCAGGGTGGGCTGGTCTGCGGCCTCTCCCTGTATACCCCAGCGAGAGGCAGGAGGCACAGGGAGGGGCAGGCCTGGCTGCAGGTGCATCACTCAGCTGTTGCGAGATGGCCCTGGCCTGCGCCCTGTAGGTCCTGCACTGCTCTTCAGCCAACACCACCAGCTCCCACTCCAGCCCATCAGCCAGCCCCCATCCATCCAGCCTGACATCCACATGTCCAGCCTGGCATCTACACATGTCTGGCCCCCTGCCCTGTCCAGCCTGGTGTCCACCATGTTCAGGACTATCTTTGTGGAAAGGCTGGTTTAAGGAAGAATCTGGGTTTTTCTGAAATGCCTATGAATCTGACTTGAGACCCCTGACCCTCAGAACCCCACAGTTCTCACCCTGTGGTCTCAGCTTTTCTCTGCCTAACCAACATGAAGAGAGCAAGGGGAGAATTCAGGGTAGGGAGTGGACAAGGCAGGGGACAGAGCACGAGGCCACAGCCTTAAGAGTACAGAAAATATGAACAAGGACCCTACAGCCCAAGAAACAGAGGCGGCGACACGGTAACAAGGAAGACAAAGAAGGGCCACGGCTGTTCACACAGTGAAAGTACAGCTGCTTCCCACTGAAGCCTGGGGTTTCTAGAAATCAACCACTTGTTCTCACTTTTCTAGTGTTAGCAGTAGGGCCTCCAGAGTCTTCCAAGGACTCTGCACCTGCTTTGGCAACAGTTAGGAGAAAATAAATTCTCAGCCGAAACTAAAGAGAAAGCTAGACCAGAAGCCCAGGAGGAAGAGCAGGAGGTGGTGCGGCCAGGCAGGACAGCCTGGGACAGCCCCTTGCTGCCCCTTGACTGACACCAGGGGCCTTCTAACTCTCAGCCTCTCGGCTCCGTGAACAGCCCCAGCCACCAGCCTGGACCTGTGGCACTGGAGATATCCTAACTCCAACTGGCAGGCAAAGCCAGGCAACAAAAGGAAGCTAAATCCACACCAGTGCAGAAGTGCGGGAGCACAGGCTTGATTCCAACAATGCATGCTGGGCTCTGAAGACACCACCTCAGACTTAATTAGACGGCACAGTTATTCTCCAAACAACAGGGAAGTCTCCTTCCCAGACTTCACAAGTCAAGGTCTTCAGAGTGAGTCTGCCAGCACGGTGGTTCACGCCTGCAATCCCAGCACTCCAGGAAGCTGAAGCGAGCAATCGCTTGAGCCCAGGATTCAAGACCCGTCTGGGTAATGTGGCAAAAAACACAAAAATTAGCTGGGCATTCCAGCCTGGACAACAGAGCGAGACCCTGTCTGAAAAAAAATAAGAAAAAAAAGTGGGTCTGGAGTCCTGCCCACCATTTACAGCACCGCAAACTCGAGCTCCCACCAACGCACACAGCACAGCAGCTCCACACATTCCAACCCACCTTCTTCGCAGCGGCCACCTTCCACCTCCTCTCCTGGGCAAAGTCTGTGGCCATCCACTGCATCTCCTCCAGCAGATAGTCCCAGTGGGCCTTGGGCCGTGGGGCCTCCTGCAGCTTCGGTAGACGCCTCTGGGACCACAGACCTGCTTTCCTCAGCTCCGCGACGCGCTGATGCACCTGGTTCTCCTGCAGGTGATATACGGGGGATGGTGGGGTCGGCATGTGATGAGTGTGTTCCACCAACTCACACACCAGAAATCTGAAGCCCTATTATGTAAAAGGCTCAGTCAGGCACTAGGAAGACAGAAAGCTCAAGGTCCCAGTTTAATATCAAAGGTAAGACTCAAACACAAAGGTCAAAGTGGTTCTAGGAGAAGTCGAGGAGCGTGTGACCTTTCCAGGAGCCTTAAAAGAAGCTGGAGCAACTGTCCTGCCCCAGCTCTATAAAACAGACTAAAACTTTAAAACCTTACGTTTCTACCAAAGTGCTTACAAGGGAAACCATAGGATGCCTGGAATTTGCTTCTAAATAATCTGGAAGGGAGTGGAATAAACGAAATGAGACTAGCTGCATATTGATCACTGTGATAAAATCAGATAATGGGGAACATGGGGTTTGTAACACTCTATTTTGATACACGATTCTTTTAATTCCCCTAATGAAGTTGAACAAAATAAATGCTTAGTCATCCAACCCAAAGTAAGTGCTAAGGGCTGGGTAGTGACTCTCAAAGACAGGGCTGCAGACCAGTGGCTGCAGGGACCTCACAGCCTGCAGGGCCCCAGCGTTCAAGCTTGTCCCTCTCAGCCTGACTCCTACACATGACCTCTCCCACCCTCGTCTACTGCCCGTATGAAAGCAGCCCAAGACTGCAGGTTTTATCACAAAAACACAGACTTCCTCCATGAGTCTGCTTCCAACAGAAAAGGCTAACCCTTGGTTTTCATCTTGTCTCTACTGATTCCCAAGCCATGTTGAATTGACCAGGCATTCAGTTTTACCCTATCACATTCTTGACAATTAAAACTAAATGTGCTTCACCGACTAGAGTACATTTTACAACTTTCTTAAGCATGCTTACCAGCGTTATCTGTTCTGTCAGCGTATCCTGAGAACTGTCTTGGGACGAGGTGGCATTCTGAGCAGGACTCTGTGGTTTGGTGGGGGCAGATGCCGCCACCCCTGGGGTCCGGGAAGTGACTGGAGACAGTGCCTTGTTGGTTGCTGAGGAGGGTCTATTTATTGGCGAGGACCGAGCAGGTGAGGGTCCTGGGCCGGAGCCACTCACAGGTGCCAGGGACGAGGTAGAAGAGGTGGGCAGAGGCCGTGGGCAGGGCGGGGCAGGGTCCACAGGGAGCCTTGTCGATGCCACCGTCTAAAGGGCAGAGCACAAGTGGAGCAAGGTGAAGAAAAGATGTCAGGGCAGCCCACGGTGCCAAATACCAGAGCACCCACAGCATCAGAGACGCACACTGCCAGTACCTTCCACTCCACGACAATGCACGCAAACAAATCACATCACATCCACGGCCCAACACTAATGTGTCCACAAACAAATAATACATCCTTCTACTTCCACAAAACCAAACAGGAGTTTTCATCATGAACTATCTTTAGGCCATGCCCAGTGGCTCATGCCTGTGATTCCAACACTTTGGGAGGTTGAAGTGGGAGGATCGCTTGAGCCCAGGAGTCTGAGATGAGCCTGGGCGACGAAGTAGGACCCCATCTCTACAAAAAAATTTAAAAATTAGCCAGGTGTGGTGGTGTGCACCTTTGGTTGCAGCTACACGGGAGGCTGAGGTGGGAGGATTGCTTGAGCCTGAGAGGTTGAGGCTGCAGTGAGTCATGTTTGTGCCACTATACTCCAGCCTGGGCAACAAAGCAAGACCCTGTCTCAAGAAAATATAACGTAACGTAACATAACGTAACGTAACGTAACATAACATAACATACAAATTCAGTGTGCCTCTCTCATGGCAGATGGGCTAAAAGGGTTAAAAAATTCTCCTCCGGCCAGGCACAGTGACTCACATCTGCAATCCCAGCACTTCTGGAAGCCGAGGTGGGTGGATCACCTGAGGTCAGGAGTTCGAGACCAGCCTGACCAACATGGAGAACCCTCATCTCTACTAAAACTACAAAATTAGCCAGGCATGGTGGCGCATGCCTATAATCCCAGCTACTCAGGAGGCTGAGGCAGGAGAATTGCTTGAACCCAAGAGGTGGAGGTTGTGGTGAGCTGAGATCGCGTCATTCCGCTCCAGCCTGGGGAACAAGAGCAAAACTCTGTCTCAAAAAAAAAAGTCCTCCTCTTCGCACCACCTCAACAACAGACTGAATTAAATTCACAGAGAACTGTTGCTGGCGATAGAGAGCAGGGATGATGAGCTGAGTGCAGATTCATACAAGATTCAGCCCGTTCAAAAGCTGAAGGGAGACAAAGAACCGCTAGAACACACTCTGAGTGACTGTCCCATGGCATGGGTTTCTTTTCTTCACAGCTGCAGCACTGTCCCCCGGCTGGCCACAGGCTTTTGGAAATGAAGCTTTATTAGAGCACAGCCACATCCACTTATGTGCTGTCTGTGCGTGGCTGTGTCTTCACTTCCGCCACAGAAACTGAACAGTCCGCAAAGCCAGAACATTTATTACCTGGCCCTTGACTGAGAAGTGTGCCCATCCTGCTCAACCTAGAAGTAACAGGTTCCTACAGACTTTGTAAAGGCTTCTTTAAAATCATTTTCCAGGCTGGGTGTAGTGGCTCACGCCTATAACTCCAGCATTATGGGAGGCCAAGGAGGGTGGATTAGTTGAGATCAGCAGTTTGAGACCAGCTTGGCCAACATGGCAAAAGCTCATCTCTACTAAAAAGTAAAAAAAAAAAAAAAAAAAAAATAGTTGCCTAAGCATGCACAAGATATTACATGCATTGTAAAATGATCAGTAAATGATTTCCTGTACCGTTGTTCTTAAGGAGATAATATAAAGTCATTTAGAGAGCTAAATTGTGAAATACATCATTTCTCTGCTGGGAAAAAAAAAAAAAAAAAACTAGTAGGGCATGGTGGCGCACACCTGTAGTCCCAGCTATTCAGGAGGCTGAGGCAGAAGTGTTTGAACCCAGGAGGCAGAGGTTGCAGTGAGCCAAGATCGCGCCACTGCACTCCACCCTGAGGGACAGAGTGAGACTCTGACTCAAAAAAAAAAAAGATAAGATAAAATAAAATCATTTTCCACAGCTGATTTTTTCAGTAATTACAGGCAGGTAAATTAAATCTAAGAAAAACCACAGAGCTGCTTTAAGTCAGTATGTGGCTTGATGTGAAGAAGTGTTCAAAATAGAATAATTTCCACAAAAACCTAAAGCAAGCAATGTAAGGCCTAGAAGAGCTGAGTGCCCCGACATGTGTCGCCTTTCTCAGAGTGGGTGCACTAGAGTTCACTGCAGACTTGCACAAAAGGCTCCCAAGCACAGCCCCACCAGTCACTGGCTTTTCTGGCCTCCATTTTTTTAAATCTATAAAATGGAGATAATAAACATTCTACATCATAACGTTGTCAGGTAAAGGAAATAAATAATGCCAATAAATCGCTCATCACAGTGCTTGACACCACACCTCACAAGTGATGAGTAAGTGATAGCTATTATCGTTACTATTATTTCATCATTATATACTTAAGACTTTGCCATAAATCTCAAACATAAAGAACCTGCAGGCCGGGTGCAGTGGCTCAGGCCTGTAATCCCAGCACTTTGGGAGGCCAAAGCTGGCGGATCACCTGAGGTCGGGAGTTCAAGACCAGCCTAACAAATACGGAGAAACCTCGTCTCTACTAAAAACGCAAAACTAGCCGGCATGGAGGCACATGCCTGTAATCCTAGCTACTAGGGAGCTGAGGCAGGAGAATCGCTTGAACCCAGGAGGCGGAGGTTGTGGTGAGCCGAGATCGGGCCATTGCACTCCAGCCTGGGTAACAAGAGCGAAACTCCGTCTAAAAAAAAAAAAAAGAAAAGAAAACTTTTAGCTTGAGCAGCATGGCGAAATCCCATCTCTACAACAATACAAAAATCAGCCAGGTGTAGTGGTGTGTGCCTGTAGTCCCAGCTATTCAGGGGGCAGAGGCAGGAGGAACATCTAAGCCCAGGAAGTAGAGGCTGCAGTGAGCAGAGATTGTCCCACTGCATTCCAGCCTGGGTGACAGAGCCAGAACCTGTTTCAAAACAAACAAAAACCCTGAACTCAAAGCCCACCTAGGAAATTCCTTTGTTAGTGAGGAAGAGGGTAAAAGGGAAGACTCTGCAGTGGGCTCCCCACGCCCTGACGTGCATCAAACAGAACTAAGAGGGCTGAGAGCCCTCCCCGGCCTCCCTGTCAGTGCCCTGTTGACAGCTGGCATCCAGGCTGTGGCATTTCGCTACTCCTTAGAAACCAAAACCAGTTTACTGTGGACATTCCAAAACCGCACTGGGTAAAATTCACCAGTGGGGGAGGAGGGGCATTTTAACTACCTGAAACATGTATCAAGCTGGCTCATTAACACCTTACACACGTGTATCAAGCTGGATCAGTAACGCCTTACACACGTGTATCAAGCTGGCTCATTAACGCCTTACACACGTGTATCAAGCTGGATCATTAACGTCTTACACACGTGTATCAAGCTGGATCAGTAACACCTTACACACGTGTATCAAGCTGGATCAGTAACGCCTTACACACGTTTGCAGAGCATAGAGCATCCTAAAAGCAGCAAAGCAGGCACCCAGGGAGCACGTCTGGTGGGTGGTGTGCAGCATAGTTTTGCACTCACATGGAGCTAAGGTCAAGCCCCGCTCGTCACTTCATCGCCATGTAACTTGGGGCCAGCCCCAGAACCTCTGAGTATTTGTCTCCACACTAGTAGAATGGGTCGCTGCCACCTACCTGAGAGTTGCTGGGCAGATCATAAGGGATAACTGACACTATGCCCTTCACACAACATGTGGGTGAGTAAGCAGGGGCCCACGGTACTAAGAGTGACAATAATAACAGTTGTCTCTTATTATTATTATTATTTTTTTTTTTTGAGAGGGAGTCTCACTCTGTCACCCAGGCTGGAGTACAATGGTGCGATCTCAGCTCACTGCAACCTTTACCTCCCGGGTTCAAGTGATTCTCCTGCCTAAGCCTTTGAAGTAGCTTGGACTACAGGCACGTGCCACCACACCTGGCTAATTTTTGTATTTTTAGTAGAGACAGGGTTTCACCATGTTGGCCGGGTTGGTCTCGAACTCCTGAGCTCAGGTGATCCACCCACCTCAGCCTCCCAAAGTGCTGGGATTACAGGCGTGAGTCACCAAACCTGGCCCCGTTCTCTATTACTTTAATAAAGATAATATCATAGAGCCAAATAAAACTATAGTGCAAGTACTGAATTAACTAATTGTTCTAAATTGGGGGAGCAAGCTGCTAAGAGAAAATATACAAATTACAGTGTGACACCCTGTCTAACACCCAGGCAGTCCATTTTCTTTTTTTCCTGTATCTTTTCTCATACCTGTGGCAGGGAGGAAAGCTGAGAGGGCTGCACCTGCACCTTCCCAGGCGTGGGAACGTGGAGGGCCAGCGGTGCAGGCTGCGAGGGAGGGATGGGGAGTTGGCTGCTGGGGGGTGCAGGGATGGGAACATTGGGCTGCTGAGTCTTCACTGGGATTTGGAGCTGTGTCTGGGCCTCCACTGCTTGTGGCTGCTGTGCAAACTGCAGCGCAGAGGAGAGGGCTGCAGTGGGAACACTGGCTGGGGGCAGTCTCCCGGGCAGCTGCGGCAGTGGGGTGTGCAAGCTGGCGGCGTTCTGCACGGGAGGCCCCGTGGAGGGGTCATACTGCTGCTGACTCTGCCTCTGTCCAGTGAGCTGCGCGGCCTGCGGCGTGGGGGGCATTCCTCCTGCAAAATAAGAAAAGCACCAAGAGCACTGATTCCCAAGTGTGGCAGCTTCTACCAGTGAGTCACAAGGAAACATGTCTGACACCCCGGTGCTTATCCAAGACCTACCACACTCACACAAGAAGTCGGCCACAACTGAGCACACACAAAAGGAAAGAGAGGCGCTTGACCTTTGCAAGTCAGCATCAAGCAAAACAAGCACCAGATCACCACAGGCCATCCCCACAACGCGGCAATTAGGAAAAACACAGGAGTAAAAATTGTTGAAAGACACTATGATAAAGCGACATGTGGCTCCCATTAGTGTGGCAAGAACATGTCTCCAGGGGCTTTGCATATGATATGGACTGGGACTCAGAGAAGTATCTCAATTTCAGGCACCCCACTGCAAACACGCTACCTCCACTGCCCAAGTTTGAGTCTGGTGCTGGTTTCTGGAACCGCAGTGTACCACCTGCTCCTGAGTGGGGAGCTGGCTCTGCTGCTGGGCCTTACCTTGTGCGGTCGGCATTAGCTGCTGGAGAGGAACGCCTGCGTCCGCCCCCGGGTGCTGGAAAACTACCCCTTGGTGACCCACTTCAAGGCGAGGCCTCTTAGACTGCTCTAGAATAATTTTCAAAAAAGGTGCAGTTTGATGTAAAAATAAAACCAGAAAAGTAGTAGAAAAAAACATGTGTGTTTTTATCATCTTTGAACAGGGAGGCCTTTCTATACATTAACTAAAATCCAGAAGCCATAAAAGATAAGGCTGATAAATACAATTTCTCATTAAAATGTTGCCAATATAAGAAAAAGCTTCATAACAAGGCCAGGGACAAGCAACAACCCAAGAGGCAACACTGCAACGCGTGCGACGGACAGAGTTGGACTCGCTCAGCACTTGGAAAGCACAAGCACGCGAGGAGCACCACAAGCACACAGACGAGAGCGTGGAGAGCGAGTAGTGGGGCAGACTCACAGATGCCCAGCACACAGGGAATGAGGCTGCACAGTGTGCTCAAAACTAAAGAAATCCAAATCAGAACAAGGATTTTTTCACCCATCAGAGCAATGAGGATTAAATGGCTTATACCTAACAAAACGATCAAAATGTGAAAGAACCAGCCATTGTTGATGGCAGTGAAAACTGGCCCTGTCCTTTTGGTGGGCAACTGAGCACCATCATTACCTAACTACACCTGCGCTTTGATGTAGCAATTTCATTTCCAGGCATTTTTCCTTTAGATATATTGACAGACAGTCGGGTGCGGTGGCTCACGCCTACAATCTCAGAACTTTGGGAGGCTGAGGTGAGAAGACTTGAGCCCAGGAGTTCGAGACCAGCCTGGGCAACATAGTGGGACCCTGACTGTAGCCAAAATGCAAAAAGGCTTGCATGGAGCCAGGCGTGGTGGCGGCGCCTGTAGTCCCAGCTACTCAGGAGGCTGAGGCACAAGATTTGCTCGAGGCTGAAGTGAGCCATGATGATGCCATTGCACTCCGGCCTGGGTGAGCCAGACCCTATCTCAAAAAATAAGGAGATACACAGACTGATAAACATGTAGGGAAAAAAAAAACATGAGACTACATGTTCAATCCTCAGTTCACTGTAACAGATAAAATGTGGCACTAACAGATGAACACTGACAAGGATCTGACTGATAAAGAACCAACCATCCCCATGATGAAACAGCACGTGGCACTAAGAGAGGGGTTATGACTTGAAGAGATGGCCTTTTCAGTTAATATTCTTAGACATAACAACATACATACAATCTGATCGCATCTGAACTTTTTCAAAGTATCACATATGTAACAATGCTTGTGTATGGAGAGGAAGGTCTGTGAGAGAGAATATGCGAAACATTAACAGTGGTTACTGCTGTGGCTGGGGAGTGGGCAGGTACCAAGCCAGAGGCAGGCTTAAGTGACACTCTACTGAACTGTTGAAGTCTTTTATATAAAAATGTATTAAGTTTATTATTTGAAAAAAATCAGCTTAAAAATATGACAACTTCAGAAAGCAGATGATTTTGTGTTGAGCTACACTGTGGTGACTCAAGAGCCTACAAATGCATACAGAAAATCAATATGTAATATACCTGCTCAACTGAAAAAGTCCTCACCTCAAGACACAGAAAAATTCACATAAATATTGTTCAGCTGAAAATCACCATAAGAGAGGTTAATTTTCCAAGTAGGAAGAAATCAAGTTCAGCAACTACTCTTCAGAAACTCATGGCAACTGTACCTCGGCAGCCCAAGAAGAGGGGGGCATTCCAAAGGCCACGCTAGCTGTGCCCTGACATACCTGCCATACCTGTGGAGGGCATCGCCTGCTGCCTCTTAAACAGGTCCGTCTCTACTGTGCTTCCGGCCCCTGCTACCAGGCTCCCTGCGAGGGCTTGCTGCTGGGAAAAAAGATGAAAACATGAAGGCCATTACAAAAATAAACTCAAACCATCATAATTATCCCAAACATCGACCTCATTCCTTTTTAATAACATAAATGTTATCTACCCCGTGTCTTTAAATATACATATGTAATGTATATTTATGTATAATAAACAATTTAAAGTTCTAACTTACCTCTGGAGGAAAAAAGACTTGTAAAAGACTTATTATTCTAGTTTTAATGGAATTTCAAATCAATGCAAACCTACAGTCCTTGGGAAACTAACTAGCTTTGCATACTGGATGATAACAAAAGGCCTAATGCTGGGAAACATGAGTTTCAGTTCTGAGACAAAGCTCAGCCGACCCGTCAGTCACACTGCCCAGCATAACTTCACATCCAAAAACACCAAATAATAAAAAGGTTAAATTGCCTTTCTACTGGAAAATGACACTAAAACCCCAATTAATAACTATCTAATTAACTTAGATTTTGTTTGTTTGTTTTTGAGACAGAGTCTCACTCTGTTGCCCAGGCTGGAGTGCAGTGGTGCAACCTCGGCTCAGTGCAACCTCTGCCTCCCAGGTTCAAGCCATTCTCCTGCCTCAGTCTCCTGAGTAGCTGGGACTACAGGCGCCTGCCACCACGCCCGGCTAATTTTTTGCATTTTTAGTAGAGACAGAGTTTCATTGTGTTAGCCAGGATGGTCTTGATCTCCTGACCTCATGATCCACCCGCCTTGGCCTCCTAAAGTGCTGGGATTACAGGCGTGAGCCACCGCACCCAGCCAACTTAGATCTTTAAAATGATATTTTTATAGTTAGCACCCTACTTGAGACATACATACGTGAGATATATAGAGATATAAATAGACAGATGTTATTTAAAATGTTTAAAGTGAAAAAAAGCCATCACCAGGCGTGGTGGCTTACGCCTGTAATCCCAACATTCTGGAAGGCTGAGGTGGGAGGATTGCTTAAGGTCAGGAGTTCAAAACCAACCTGGGCAACACGACGAGATCCTGTCTCTACAAAAATATAAAAATTAAAATATTAGCCAGGCATGGTGGCACACGCCTGTACTCCTAGCTACTCAGGAGTCTTGAGCCCAGGAGTTTGAAGCTACAGTGATCTAGGACTATGTCACTGCACTCTGCATTCCAGCCTGGACAACAAAGTAAGACCCCATCTTTAAAAAAAATAAAATGAAAGAAGCCAATCTGAAAAGGTGACATGCTACATGATCCTAACTCTATGATGTCTTGGAAAAAGCAAAACTATAGAGACAACAAAAAGATGAGTGGTTGCCAGGTGCAAAGTAGCAGAGAGGAGGTAAACAGGCAGAGCACGGGAAATTTTTAGAGCAGTGAAACTATAGTACTATGCTAATGACAAGGCACTGAAGGCTCACCAAGGGCAACAAACGTACCGTCTGGAGGGGGACACGGATATAAAGGAGGCTGTGCACATGGGGTTGGGGGCAACGGGGTATGTAAAAAAATTTCTGTTCTTTCCTCTCAATTCTGCCATGAACCTAAAACTGCTTTTAAAAAATCATGGTTTTTAAAAGTTTACATGGAAAGCTACTGGCATGTTCTCCTACGAAGACAGAAACCAGCCAACTCTTGGTCAGCACAGACTCAACCCTAACCCTCTTCCATCTGGTCACCATCCTCGCAATTAAAGTAAATGCTAAGAACTTAATTACTAGTTACTAAGAACTTAAATCACTAAAAAATATTCATTCTACTTAGTGAGACATTTTAAACGTAAAAGTTACAGATACCTAAACAAAGTAACTGTTCAGTGAGAGGGAGCTGTTTGAACCAACTGCCACACAAGGCCCACCACGCAGCCACCACCAGCCATGCCAGAGACTCTGTACGCACATGGGGAGAGGCTTAGGAAGAGTTACTAAAAGGAAAAATCAGCCCCAATACAGCATATGTAAGAGGAAGGCACTGCCATTTACATTTAACCAAGATGGAAAAGGAAAGACAACGAAAGGGACAGAGGGGATGGACAAAGAGAGGGCGGAAAGAAAGGAAAGAATGCTTTGAAAACAATGGCCTGGCAGTGCTCACCTCTGGGGCAGCATTACAGATGACACGATTTGTGTGTGTGTGCGTTTCTAAATTTCCCAAATGTTCTATAATGAGCATGTATGACTAATCAAAAGAAAAGAATATTTTTTAATTTAACAAAACTTGATAAAGGGCTCTTTGTCCAGAAATGGCCAAGTACTTCCTATCGGGTCAAACATAATCCAGGTAACAAGGCCGGGCGCGGTGGCTCGCGCCTGTAATCCCAGCACTTCGGGAGGTGGAGGTGGGTGGATCACAAGGTCAGGAGATCAAGATCACAGTGAAATCCTGTCTCTACTAAAAATACAAAAAAAAAAAAAAAAAAATTAGCCGGGTGCGGTGGCGGGCGCCTATAGTCCCAGCTACCCAAGAGGCTGAGGCAGGAAAATGGCGTGAACCCGGGAGGCGGAGCTTGCAGTGAGCTGAGATTGCACCACTGCACTCCAGCCTGGCGACAGAGCAAGACTCCATCTCAAAAAAATAAAATAAAATAAAATAAACATAATCCACGTAAACATAAACTCTAGATGAAACACAAAAAAATATGAAAAGGTAGGCCAGTGATACAGGAGGGGAAATGATACTTGCAAGAAGGGAATGGAACATGGTAAGGTTTCCAGTTTCATGGCATTTGGCATGAGGGCAGCCCCAGCCTGTGCTCTACGGAGCAGCTCAAACCTAAAGACACATAGCATCTCACGGGCTTGAACAAGAGGACAAAGAGCAGGAGACAGTTGGAAAAGGAGGCCCCATATTCTCTCCCTAACCTCCACCTAAACCATGTACACAAAAACAGAATCCAAGCGAAGGCCCAAGTACTGAACTGAGTTTTCAGGTGCCTCCCGTCACAAAGGAGAAAGAGTTTGCAGGTTTTTGTTGGTGTTGTTTGGCGTTTTGTTTTTTTGTTTTTGTTTTTGTTTTTTTGAGACGGAGTCTCACTCTGTCGTCCAGGCTGGAGTGCAGCGGTGCGACCTTGCCTCACTGCAACCTCCGCCTCCCGGGTTCACACCATTCTCCTGCCTCAGCCTCCTGAGTAGCTGGGTCTACAGGTGTGCCACCACGCCTGGCTACTTTTTGTATTTTTAGTAGAGACAGGGTTTCACCATATTGGCCAGGCTGGTCTCGAACTCGTGACCTTGTGGATCCACCCGCCTCGGCCTCCCAAAGTGCTGGGATTACAGGCGTGAGTCACCGCACCCGGCCAGAGTGTACATTTTTAATTCAATCAAGTTAACTAAGTGTTAAAGCAAATAAATACTTTTCAGAAGAATATAACAGAACCCAGGGTTTCTATATGTCATGCACAATTATCCAAAATCCAATTCAAACTTACAAAATTACTCCAAAATACAAACAAAAAACACGAGCCATACTCAGACACCAACCTCAAGATGACCCACGTACTAGAATAAGCAGGCAAGGATCTTAAAGTGACCTTAATATGTATGTCCAAGGAGATAAAGAAAAATATACTGCAATAAAAGACAAGAAGAAATCTTGACAAAAAAACAGAAACTATTAAAATAAAGAGCCAAATGGAGATTCTAGAAGTGAAAAATACAACATCCGAAATTTTAAAAAAAATTCATTGGATAGGCATAACATCAGTGTGGAGATGTGAAAAAATCAGTTGGGGTGCGGTGGCTCACGCCTGTAATGCCAGCACTTTGGGAGGTCAAGGCGAGAGGACTGCTTGAGGTCAGGAGTTCAAACCAGCATGGGCAATCTCCAAAAAACAAACAAAAAAATGTTAAATTGACCAGGCACAGTGGCTTATGCTGTATTCCCAGCATTTTGGGAACCTAAGGTGCACAGATAACTTGAGGTCAGGAGTTCAAGACCAGCCTGACCAACATGGCGAAAATTCATCTCTACAAAAATACAAAAATTGGCTAGGAATGGTGGCACAGACCTGTACTCCCAGCTATTTGAGAGGCTGGGATGGGAGGATCAGTTCAGCCCTGGAGGTTGAGGTTGCAGTGAGCCAAGAGAATGCCACCGCACTCCAGCCTGGGTGACAGAGCGAGACACTATCTCAAAAAAAAAAAAAAAAAAAATTTAAAAATCAGTGAGCCTGAAAAAAGATTCTTGAGACAGAAGAACCAAGTGAAGGACCTGACTTCAAGACACACCCCAAGACTCCAGGAACCAGGACAGTGCAGTGCAGTGCCGGCGTAAGGACCAACACACAGATAAAAAGAACTGAGCCGCGCACCAAGAATCAGACCCACACTCACAGGATGTCCAAAGCCTCCAAGGCAATCCAATGGGGAAGAGAAAGTCTTTTCAACAAATGGTGCTAGAAAACTGGATGTGTACATGAACACAAGGATAAACTGGACTTCACTAAAATGAGAAACTTCTGCTCAAGAAGCACTGGCAGGAAGGACTGCGCGCCCTGCTGACTGCTCCCCGGCTGCAGCTGACACTCAGGCTGCTTCCCAGAGGACTCAGGACACACGGGTCCTGCTGCCCCTGGGTTCTGCAGAAGCTACAGGAACTCCTCCAGGCACAGCACACTCAGCCTTGGTTTTCAGAATGATTTTTAGTTTTACCTTATTCTGTCTCCATGAAGGTATTATTAGTAAAGATACTCTGGTCTTTTTATTTATTTATTTATTTTTGAGATGGAGTCTCACTCTGTGGCCCAAGCTGGAGTACAGTGGCACAATCTCTGCTCACTGCAACCTCTGCCTCCTGGGTTCAAGCGATTCTCCTGCCTCAGCCTCCCGAGTAGCTGGAATTACAGGCACCCACCATCATGCCCGGCTAATTTTTTGTATTTTTAGTACAGATGGGGTTTCACTATGTTGACCAGGCTGATCTTGAACTCCCGACCTTGTGATCTGCCCACCTCGGTCTCCCAAATGCTAGGATTACAGAAGATACTCTTGTCTTTAAAATACAACCTTGATTTTGGTCAAAAACCATTATTATAATTCTTTAAAAAGGAGAAATTCTCACAAAGAAAAAACACTCTGAAGGGAGTGTAATTCTGGGTGCTCATTTAGGAGAGACAATACCAAAACAGAGCTTATCCATGGAAGACCCACCTTAACCTACAGGGAGCCTAGAAACGACACCAGGAAAACAGAGCAGAAAGGGCTCACAGAACGCCTGCCACCTAAAAGGAGAGATTGATGGTATTCTGAAGGTAGAAATTAAGACCAGTAGTAGTTGGCAGCTACCAGGAGGAAAACTTCTGCCCCATTTAAACAAAGAAAGAAATAAACTGTAAAGTTAGGTGTAGTGGCTCATGCCTGTAATTCCAGCACTTTGAGAGGCTGAGGCGGGAGGACTGCTTCAGCCCCAGAGTTCAAGACTCGCCTGGGCAACAAAGTGAGACCCCCATTTCTACAAAAAAATCAAAAAACTGGCCGGGCACGGTGGCTCACATCTGTAATTCCAGCACTTTGGGAGGCTGAGGCAGGTAGATTACCTGAGGTCAGGAGTTTCAGACCATCCTGGCCAACATGGTGAAGCCCCATCTCTACTAAAAATACAAAAATTAGCCGGGCATGGTGGCGCGCACCTGTAGTCCAGCTACTCGGGAGGCTGAGGCGGGAGAATCACTGGAACCCAGGAGGCAGAGGCTGCAGTGAGCTGAGATCACACCACTGCACTCCAGCCTGACGACACAGCAAGACTCCGTCTCAAAAAAATAAATAAATAAATAAAAATACAAACACACATGTAAGGTAACGAAAGAAACAACAGTTGGGTTAGGATCACAAAACCATAAATACTTACTGGGTTAGGATCACAAAACCATAAATACTTACTCATTTTCTCTAACATCATAATCACTGAAAAAAATGCTCCAATCAGGAGGGCTTTATAAGACATAAATAACCATAATAATATTAGTACTATTTTTTATACTACAACTGCACTCAACACCAACACAAAACCTTCTGGAAACAAAAAGAAATACATGCAATGTTGAGCACTATGGATTTATTTCTGGAGTTTAACTGGCATAGATTAGTTTACTATAAAAATCCTACGATTGGCTGCAAATAAAAAAACTCATCCTGAAACTCTGTCTTAAACTTTTTTTATTTTTATTTTTTTTGAGACAGAGTCTCACTCTGTCACCCAGGCTGGAGTGCAGCGACGCAATCTTGTAGCTGAGACTGTGGGAACACGCCACCACACCCGGCAAATTTTTTGTATTTTTGGTAGAGACGGGGTTTTACCATGTTGGCCAGGCTGGTCTCAAACTCCTGGCCTCAAGTGATCTGCCCGCTGTAGCCTCCCAAAGTTTCAATCTTTTTTAGAACGGTTAACAAGGTTTGCAAAAAAAGCCGTAACAAAACTGGGGCCACACTCTAGCAGCACTTTCAGCTAAACACCAAGCGAGTATACAGTGGGCACCACGAAGAGACCTGCGCTCTCCTGATTCACTAGTGTCACTCCTAAGAGTTTTTCTAAATAGAACAGACATAACCTAAGACTAGAAAGTGGTTAGATGAATTACAGGTTCTCAAAATAATGAAGCAGCAGCAGCAGCTAAAATGAGAATTATTAGAAGTCAATAAAATAAAAAGAATTATTTGTTAAATGAAAAAACAAGAAAGTATAAATTTACTTGTTTCAACTAGTATATATGCAATATAACATTAAAAAATCAGCCAGACATGGTGGCTCAGGCCTGTCATCCCAGCACTTTGGGAGGCCAAGGCAGGTGGATTACTTGAGGTCAGGAGTTCGAGACCAGCCTGGCCAACATGGTACCCGTCTTTACTAAAAGTACAAAAATTAGCTGGGTGTGGTGGTACCTGCCAGTAATCTTAGCTACTCAGGAAGCTGAGACAGGAGAATCGTTTGAGCCTGGGAGGTAGAGGCTGTAGTGAGTCGAGATCGCGCCACTGCACTCCAGCCTGGACGATAGAATGAGACTCCATCTCAAAAAAAAAAAAAAAAAAAAAAAAGTTGTGTTAGGATGATAAAATTATGGCGAATTATTCATTTTCTCTAACAGGAAAATTATGAAAAATCTGTACTTAGAATGGTTTTTTTTATCTTTTTATAAATAAATGTGTGCCTGTCTGTATTTTATATACAACACCTCTGCACTCAATAATACTACCTAAAAATCTTTTGGAAACAGAAATTAGTACAAATCTTTTGGAAACAGAAATTAGTACAGAAATTAGTACATTATTACAATATGTAATAAAAAATTCTGAATCTATTTCTAGAGTTTCACTAGTCAAAATAAAAATCACACAATTAGCTATTAGTAATAAAACTCAGCTGGGCGCGGTGGCTCACGCCGTTTAGGAGGCCAAGGCAGGCAGATCATGAGGTCAGAAGATCGAGACCATCCTGGCTAACATCGTGAAACCCCACCTCTACTAAAAATATAAAAAATTAGCCAGGCGTGGTCACAGGCTCCTGTAGTCCCAGCTACTCAGGAGGCTGAGACAGGAGAATGGCAAAAACCCAGGAGGTGGAGGTTGCAGTGAGCCAAGACCGCGCCACTGCACTCCAGCCTGGGCGACAGAGCGAGATTCCGTCTCAAAAAAAAAAAACAAAAGAAAAGAAAGTAATAAAACTCATGCGGAATTTTTTTTCCCAAAGAAATGGATGCTTTTCATTTTAACCCTTTTCTATTTTCTTAGATAGATACCCACTGTTATTTGCCTCAAAAGTCTATAAGTCAAAATGGAGACTCCTTAGTTTTCCTCTTTCAGTCTTATAAGCAATTTTTTATTAGGAAATATATCACACACACAAAAGAAATTATAAAATATATGCAAGGCTTTCAAAGCACAGTAAAATTAATCACAGAATTTAAATAGTAAGATATCATTCACTAAACAATCCATTCAACTTGTTTGGAATTTTCATAACACAATGTTGAGGAGGAGAGTGGAAAAATACATACATACAATTTAAAGCAGTAATAATAAAGCGATCCCTATACACATTACATGCCTTAAGAAATAAAATTTTGGCTCTTGAGATTATACCGGAAGACAAAAATAAAAAAAGAAATAAAAATTTACCCATACCTTAAAAACTCCATACACCCGCTTCTATACTAACTACCCAAAATGTATGTTAAACATTTCCCTAAAGAACCCTTGTGCTCTGTTGGTGGAAATATAAACTATTACAGCCATTATGGAAATCAGTATGAAGGTTCCTCAAAAAAGTAAAAATAGCACGAACATATGATCCAGCAATCCCACTTCCAGGTGCACAGCCAAAGGAAAGGAAATCTGCGTCTTGAAGAGGTATCTGCACTCCTGTGTTCACCGCAGCACTGTTCACAACAGCCAAGCTATGAAAACAACCTCAGTGTCCAGCAACAGATGAACAGATAATATAGTATATACACAATGGAATACTCTTCGGTAACAAAAAGCAAGGAAACCCTGCCATTTACGACAACATGAAAACTTAGAGGGCATAATGCTAACTGAAATAAGCCAGAGAAAGATAAATGCTATACAGTATCACTTACATGTGTAATCTTTTTTTTTAAGAGACAGGGTCTTGCTCTATAGCCCAGCCTGGAGTGTAGTGGCACAATCATAGCTCACTTCAGCCTCAACCTCCTGGGCTCAAGCGATCTTCCCGCCTCAGCCTTCTGAATGAACAGCTGGGACTACAGGCACATGCCACACCTGGCTAATTTTTTAATTTTTTTGTAGAGATGGTGTCCTGTGTTGTGCAGGCTGGTCTTGAATACGCGGTCTCAAGCGACCCTCCAGGCTCAGCCTCTCTAAGTGCTGGGATTGCAGGTGTGAGCCAGAGTGCCCAGCCTATAGTTAACAATATTGCACTGTATACTTGGAATTTGCTGAAAGAGTAGATCTTAGCCATTCTCACCAAACAAAACACAACAAGGGTAACTGCTAACTAATTTGATTGCAGTAATCACCTCACTATCCTTACACCAAATCACTTTGTACATTTTATATAAAATTTTATTTGCCAATTATACCTCAATAAAGCAGAAACAAAAAAAAAAAAACTGTGTCCTTACAGTGTCATCACCTGTGGGTGTGTGTCTAAACCCTCTTGGCTTTGCTTACACCCGCGCATCGACGTGCACGATGGCAGGGCTCTCTGTTTTGCACTGGGTGCTCTATTAGTACTCCTCCAGGACACAGCCCATACATTCTGTGGCCAATGGACAATCTGGTTCTTTCCAATTTGGGGCTGCCAAAAACAATGCTGCGAGGAACATTACTGCACATGTGTTCCGGTGCACAGATACAACACTGCACATGTGTTCTGGTGCACAGATACAACACTGCACATGTGTTCCGGTGCACAGATACAACACTGCATATGTGTTCTGGTGCACAGATACAAGTCTCCCTAGAGCATTGTGCTGGTCAGAGTATGCTCTCTGCTCACCTTTTCCAGATGATGCAAAACGTTTCCAAATAACTAGACCAAGCTCCACTCTCATCAAAAGCAGACGAGAATCCCACAGCTCTACATCAACAGATTCTCTCCAGTTTAACTCTTAGCAGTCTTGTGCGTGGAATGGAAAGTCTGAGCAGTTTAATTTGTACTGTAGAGACTGCATCTCTTTTTCATGTTTATAGGCACTCCTGGCCTATTGTCCTACTGTTCTAATGCAGATATTTATCAATGTGGTCTATAAATGCATTAATATATTATATTCCTCTAGGCATTAGCAGTAAAGATGTCCCACTAACAAATTTTCTGATAATCACCGACTTAAGAGTTATCTTCTTTTTTTCAGTGGGGTTGGGGGCGGTGGAGACAGAGTTTTGCTCTGTCACCCAAGGAAGTGCAGTGGCACAATCTTGGCTCACTGCAACCTCTGCCTCCCGAGTTCAAGTAATTCTTGTGCCTCGGCCTCCAGAGCAGTTGGGACTACAGACGCGCACCACCACACCCAGCTAATTTTTTTGTGTTTTTTAGTAGAGACAGGCTTTTACCATGTTGGCCAGGATGGTCTCTAACTCCCGACTTCAGGTGATCTGCCGGCCTCTGCCTCCCAAAGTGCTGGGATTACAGGTGTAAGCCACCGTGCCCAGCCAAGAGTTATCTTCAATTGTATAAAACCCATTACAATGAGTACCTAAATAGCAGAATCAAATTACTATTCTCCATCGAAAGGAACCAGGCTCTTTGTCGAAATGGCTGATTCCAGGGCTGGATCAAGGAATATATATATATATACAAGGTGAACTTTAAACACTTTGTGCCATAAGGAAGTACTCAGGAAGTAAGAGAGGTATGTTGAAAGTATACTAGAGCCAGCTTGAACAGGCTCCAGTTGGTCAATCACAGATAACCTGAGTATCAAAATAAATAATAACAGAACCACCAGGAGGGGGGTTGGGCAGTAAATGACTGGCAAGGAGCATCAGGCAACTTCATGGAGTGATAGAAATGGACATGTCGACCATTGTGTGGGTTACATGGGTGTATGCACTTGTCAAAACTCTGCAAACTGTTAACACTGAAGATCTGCGTGTTCTGTTTGTAAAGTATGCATCAATTTAACGTAATTTACCATTTTTACAGACTAAAGAAGAAAAAACACATATCACTGTCAATAGATGTATTTGACAAAATTCAACATCAATTCATGATATACCAGAAGTAAAAGGGAATTTTCTTACCTTGATAAAGAAAATCTGCAAAATCTACAGCTAACATCTTACTTAACGGTGAGAGACTAACGGCTTTCCCCCTAGATCAGGAAGGAGATCATACTGGACACCCTTGCCAGTACAATAAAAAAAAAAGAAAAGAAATAAAAAGCATACAGATTGAAAAAGAAAAAAAATCCTGCTCTATTTGCAGACATGATTCTCTCTGTAGAGAATCCCATGGAATCTACAAAAAAGCTCCTAAAACTAATAAATGAGTTTAGCAAGGTTGCAGAATGTAGGTTCAAATAATCAACTGTATACCCTATATACTTGCAATAAACAGCTGGAAACTTTTTAAAGTACTACTTATAATACCCCCCAAAATTGGAATACTGAGGGATAAATCTAAGAAAATATATGTATGCTGAAAGTTACAAAATGCTGATGAAAGAAATCAAAGAATACTGAAATAAATGGAGAGATATACCATATTCATGGACTGGAAGACTCATATTGTTAAGATATCACTCCTCCCCAAACAGGTCAATAGATGCAACACAATTCTAAACAAAATTCTAGGAAGATGTTTTAAAGATATCAACAAGCTGATTCTAAAATGTATACAAAAAGGGAAAAGAACTAGAATGACCAAAATAATTTTGAAAAAGGAGAACACACTTGGAGAACTCACACTACTTGACTTTGAAACTTTAGTAAAGCTATAGTAATCACAATAGGGTGACACTGGCAAAGAGAAAAACACGCAGTTAAAGAGAAGGGAAGAGAAGAGAATCCAGAAACAGAATCATACAAGCAGGTCAACTAATCTTCGGCAAAGATGCAAGTCAACTCAACATACACAGGATAGTCTTTTCAAGAAATGGCATGGAACAATTGATTACTCACATGCAAATTTCTTATGTTTGCCATGTTACACAAAACTGTACTCAAAATAAATCAGACACCTAAAAGTAAAACCGTAAAACTTCTAGAAGAAAACACAGAAGAACATCTTTCTGACCCTGGATTGAGCAGAGTTCTTAGATACGGCATCAAAAGCAAATCCATAAAAGAAAAAAATGATAAATTGTACTTCCACAAAATTTAAAACTTTTGTTCTGAAAAAGATAGTGTTAAGAGAAGGAAAAAACAAGCCAAAGACAGGAAAAAATATTTGCAAATCATGTAGCTGACAAAAAACATGTCCATATTTATGTGAAGGACTTTCAAATGCAATAATAACTCAATGAAAAAATGGGTGAGACATGAACAGATACTTCGTCAAAGATATACAAAAATCAAATGAAAAAATGCCCAACTTTATTAGTCTTCAGAGACATCCAAATTAAAATAATCTAGACCTGGAATGACTAAAGAAGAAAACTGACAATAACAAGTACTAGGGAGGAAGCAAAACAAAAAGAACTATCCTACATTGCTACTGGGAACACAAAATGGTACAGGCACTTTGGGAAAGTCTGGAAGTTTCTTTTCATCTTTTCTTTTCTTTTTTTTTTTGAGACAGAGTCTCACTCTGTCGCCCAGGCTAGAGTGCAGTGGTGCCATCTTGGCTCACTGTAACCTCCACCTCCCAGGTGCAAGAGATTCTCCTGCCTCAGACTCCCAAGTAGCTGGGACTACAGTGGCATGCCACCACGCCTGGCTAATTTTTTTTTTTTTTTTAAGTAGAGATGGGGTTTCACTGCATTGGTTAGGCTGGTCTCAAACTCCTGGCCTCAACTGATCTGCCAGCCTCAGCCTCCCAAAGTGCTGGGATTACAGGCGTGAGCCACTATGCCCAACCTTATTCATTTATTTATTTATTTTGAGTCGGAGTCTCACTCCGTCACCCAGGCTGGTGTGCAGTGGCGTGATCTCAGCTCGCTGCAACCTCCATTTCCTGGGGTCAAGCAATTCTCCTACCTCAGCCTCCCGAGTAGTTGAGATTACAGGTGCCTGCCACCACACCCAGCTAATTTTTGCATTTTTAGTAGAGATGGGGTTTCACTACGTTGGCCAGGCTGGTCTCGAACTCCTGACTTCAGGTGATCCACTCCCCTCAGCTTCCCAAAGTGCTGGAACTACAGGTGTGAGCCACTGCACCTAACCACCTTCTTATGTTTTTGAGACAGGGTCTCACTATGTGGCCCTGTGGCCCAGGATGGAGTACACTGGCATGTTCACCACTCACTGCAGCCTCGAACTCCAGGACTCAGCAATCGTTCCACCTCTCAGCCTCCGAAGTAGCTGGGACTACTACAGGTGTGTATCACCACACACAGCTTTTTATTATTTTTTTTTGGGGAGGAGTCTCACTCTTGTCACCCAGGCTGGAGTGCAATGGGGTGAACTCAACTCACTGTAACCTCCACCTCCCAGGTTCAAGTGATTCTCCTGCCTTAGCCTCCCAAGTAGCTAGGATTACAGGTGCCCACCACCATACCCAGCTAATTGTGGTATTTTTAGTAGAGATGGGGTTTCACCATGTTGGCCAGGCTGGTCTCAAATTCCTGACCTCAGGTGATCTGCCTGCCTTGGCCTCCGAAAGTGCTGGGATTACAGGTGTGAGCTACCACGCCCGGTCTAATTGTTAAATTTTTAGTAGACAGGGTGTTTGTTTGTTTGTGTTTTTTTGAGGTAGGGTCTCATTCTGTGGCCCAGGCTAGGGTGCAGTGGTACTATCTCAGCTCATTGCAACCTTCACCTCCTGGGTTCAAGCAATTCTCGTGCCTCCAGAGAAGCTAGAATTACAGGCATGTGCCACCATGCCCGGCTGATTGTTGTATTTTTAGGAGAGACAGGGTTTCACCATGTTGGCCAAGCTGGTCTCTAACTCTTGACCTCAGGTAATCTGCCCACTTCGGCCTCATGCCTAGTCCAGGCTGGTCTTAAATTTCTGGCCTCAAGTGATCCTCCCACCTTGGCCTCCCCAAGTGCTGGGATTTCAGGCGTGAGCCACAGTGCCTGGTCCAGGTTGGTCTTAAATTTCTGGCCTCAAGCAATCCTCCCGCCTCAGCTTCCCAAAGTGCTGGGATTACAGGTGTGTGCCACTGCACCCGACCAGATGGTTTCTTAAGTTCAACATACCCATAAATCTGATTCCTAGTTTTGTTTTGTTTTTTTCAAATCATGCAGCCAGCAACCCAAACCAGAATAGTTTCAGAGAGACTCTGACTCCTAGGCATTTACCCAAATGAGATGAATGCCTATGCTGACAAGAAAAACTGTATGTGAACATTTACAGCAGCTTTACTCCCAACTTCCAAAAACTGGAAACAACCCAAATCTTCTTCAAAGGGTAAATGGATAAACAAACTGGGGGCACATTCACACAATGGAATAGCACTCAGCAATAAAAAGAACGAATTAATAGTAAATAAAACAAAGTAGATGAATCTGAAATGCATTATCTTAAGTGAAAGAAGTCAGACTGAAAAGCAACCCAGACTAGGATTCCATAGATATTCATTCTGGAAAAGGCAAAATCATTAGCAATGGAGAACAAAGGTCAAGGGAGGCGTGAAGGGTTGATGAGGGAACATTTTGGGAGGTGATGGAGCTAACTGTTCTGTTGCTTGACTGTGGCGGTGGTTACACAACTCAAAGGATTCATCAAAATTCACAAGCGCAGACTAAAGAACAGTGCATTTTACTGAATGTAAATTAAATAAGTTTAAACAAACATAAGCAAATAAATACTGACAGTGATATATTATAGCCTACTGATTTTAATAAATGTAGACAGAATGATGGAGTTAGAAAACCCAGCATGATTCTTTATAGCAATAACTGATTCAGGCAAGACTCATCAACAGATGCTAGAACTAGTGAGTAAAAGTTTAAGGAGATTCAGGATATTTACATAGTCTCAAAGTATCTTCCCCCAAATTACTCATCATTTACAAAAGGCAAAATAAATAAATTTCCACTGGACAGGGCTGGTAGAAACCAACTTAACGAAGTGGTCAGAGTTAACATTACTAGTTACAGGACAAAGTGACATCACAGCCTTCCGATAAGACATTGAATTGGACATACCATTACTTCTATAGCAATCTTCTCAAAAATGCATGATTCAAATAGGACACAAGAAAACATCAGACAATCCCACATCAAAGGACACTGTACAAAATAGCTGGTCTATACTTTTCAAGGCCCAGGCCAAGGCCAAAGCCAAGGTCATGAAAGACTGAGAAACCAGCCCAGATTAAAGAGGCCAGAGAGGTATGACAACTTGATACTGGACCAGGGGGAAGAAACTATGACGGACATCCTTGAGACAAAAGATGAAATTTGAATATAAACTATGGATTAGAATATATTATTGTATTACTGTACAATTTCCTGATATTTATTACTGTACTGCCATTAGGTAAGGAAACAGTCTTACCTAACACATGCTGATTTACAGATAAAAGAGTATGATATGTTTTATATAGGTGTATATATATATGAGAATGAAAATAATGCAAATGGGGCAAAAACAACTGGTAAACTTGGTAAAGGGTATAAGGGTTTTTTAAAATAATTATTGCAACTATTATATACATTTGAAATTATGTCAAAATTTAAAATAACAACAAAAATCCCAAGGATGAAACTGCTTTCACAACCCAGCACTATCTATTCCAAAACTAGCAGAAATTTTACAGTTTGTTTTAGTTTGTCTGTTTGTTTGTTTTGTGAGACGGAGTCCTGCTCTACTCCCAGGCTGGAGTGCAGTGGCACAATCTCCGCTCACTGCAACCTCCGCCTCCGGGTTCAAGCAATTCTCCTGTCTCAGCCTCCTGATTAGCTGGGATTATAGGCGTGCACCACCACGCCAGGCTAATTTTTATAGTTTTAGTAGGGACAGCGCTTCACCCTGTTGGCCAGGCTGGTCTCGAATTCCCGACCTCAGGTGATCCGCGCGCCTCAGTCTCCCAAAGTGCTGGGATTACAGGTGTGAGTGACCTGTGTTTTTAAACTAATTGGCATTACTAATTTAACAGAGTGAATTTGCAAAAAATTGAAAAAATCAGTTTGCATTCACTTAATATCCGTTTAGAAGCCTATGGTCCTGATGATTTTCAGAAGTGTATTTCACTTCAGCATTTCCTCCAGCTATGGAAAATACCAATTTATCATCTACTTGAATCTTTTTTTTCTTATTCTGTTTTGCACTGTTCTCAAAATACAGATAAAGGACACAAGAAAGAACCAACATGTAAAACACAGCACACAAGGAATCCTGAGTACACATTCAACAGGACTAAGTATTAGATGACATGCAGGCTAAAGCTACTACCGCATTACAAGTATACGAAAGAAAACAATGCACTAAGATCTGTGTCATCATTAACTCATGCAATGTAATTTTATAATTGTATATGCAGGAAGATTTTTTACTGTTTAAAAATAAGAAATGGGCTCTGGAAAAAAAATGCTGAAGAGCAAGTAGTATATCGAAGGTTAAAATATCTGGATGAAGGAAAAGTTTGGGATGAGACTACATTTGAGAACCATCGAAAAGTACCTGAAATGGTTGCTGCTGGGATGAAAAAGCAGCAGAAACCTTTGGCGGAAGCTGGGTTGCTATAGCAACAGGAGTCCCAGTCTGCCCATCCTTTCCTGTCACAACCTTTACCTGAGAGGAAATATTTTGAGAAAAAAAGGCAACATGATTTTTACAACTGCTCAAAATTTTGTTAGAATTTTATTGCTGATAGCTCACTGACATTTGGGGTTTAAAAATGGAATGTTTTTGCATCAAATCCTGTAAAAGGATACTGAACTGACAGATTTATAGCACAACAACCTAACTCAAACTGCAAACCTTGCAGAAACTCCAATTTAAGTCAAAGTGCAATATCTTTAGATTCTGCAACTTCAAATTTTAAAAATGCATATGGCAGACAGACTTCAAGTAACAAAGCCCTAAGAACTCTGCAGGAGATCTGCACAATAGCCACTCTGTTATATGTAGGGTCAGAATGGCAAAGGTCTTTTTCACCAGGAAGTTAGAAAAACGAATCTGTTTTCTTTCTAAGCACAGAGAAGGGAGATTGAGCTTACAGACAACATTGGTATACAAACGTAAGAGAAATGAATTTTACTGTTTCAGGACAATAGAGGTGAAATCCTCAAAATAATTATATAAACCTGTTGAAAAATAAATATAATCCATCCTGGAAAAGGCGTTAAAAGAAAACACAAAATGGCAAAGTCACACAAATACATCCATAGATACCACTAAGGACTGCTTGAGCAAAGAGACTAGCTTTTGTTCACCAAAAGCGGATTTCTTTGCAGAAGAGCTGACAAATATTTAAATTATTTTAACTGTATCATAAAACAAAATAAGCTCCACCAACATAGTATACACTACACAACACAAAGGCACAAAATACAGTGCGTCACGGTCCAATCTGCTCTCACTCTGGTTTTCAGGAAGTCTCAGACTCACCATGGTACTAAGAAATCTCAGTTAAGGGGTTTATTATGTGCCATTCCAAGCACCCAAAAAGTATACTCTCTAAAAAAGAGTCACTCTTAAATATCACTTAATAGGTATTTGTAAAAATGAGTTTTAAGTATGATCTCAAATCTTAAGACTACATCTAAAAACTGAGTAACTTCTCAAACTAGTTTTTTGCCATAATAACTATTTCAATGATGAAGGTCCCATATACATACATCTAGTGACTTATGACTGGTTATTATAAAAAGCTAGTGACTTAAATCGGTTGAAAACCATGCTGATGGTGTCTTTAAGGAGCTCTATAGAAGTAAAATGTGAAACTTGGAAAACCAGACAAAGGGTGCTGGGCTTTCACACTTTCGGCTGGTGATAGCCGTCAGCGTCAGCCAACAAACCACACACCCAGATACAAGGGGGAAAAACTGGACACGCTTGCTGAGCTCTCTGAACCTGAGATCAACCCTTGGTGCTCAATGAAAACATTGGGTGTTGAATACGCACTCATCGCAGCGCAGCTCCGTCCCTTCCTCCTGACACACTTCTGGGCTCAACAGCTCTTCCTTCCCATGAAGGAGGCCAAACACATTCTTCACGTCTACTTATGGCTCAAATCCTTGTGAAACCAAAACCTTAAAATACCGCAGGCTCAATAAATTATTACTTAATTCACTGTTGCATAGACTCTGATCATCTAGAAGATTTGTACTAAGCAAATTAACTCCTATTTCTTACCTCGTCATTGATAACCTCAGATTTTTCTTCCTCCTCTTCCTCCTCCTCCTCCTCTTCTTCAATGTCCAAATCATTCTGCCTAAGATATGCTTGTAATGGGGCATAATGTTTCTTCTTGAAAGCTAAGAAATCCATCATGTTCCCTTGAAAGTGTTGCAAGAAAAACAGTTCAATCAAATACTCCTTGAAGACCTCCTTCAGAGCCTGCATCTCCTGGTAATGATAGTCCAGGCACTGCTTCCTCATCTGCGCCATCTCCGGAGAGGCTGGGGGAATCTCCTCTAACTTCCTGGGAGCCTTCTTCACTCCCGCGTTCCCCACAGACATGAGTGGGAGGCTGGAAAGGCCTGGGGGCACGGCAGTCCTGGAAGGGCTGGTGGGCGGGGGTGGGGACGTCATCCCAAACCCTGCTGCGCCCCCAGCCCCGGGGAGCAGCACGCCGGGCGTCCTCTCGAAGCCCAGGGGCCGGGACAGCGGCGGCCCCTGCAGCACCTGCTGCTGCTGGACCAGCTGGCCCTGGATGATGCTGCTGATCTGTGGTGGCAAGTTAGCCGTGGTGATGTGGCTTGGGCTGGCCAGGGGCTGCAGGCCAGCCCCACCTGCGGCTGCAGGGCTCTGGGGTCCCAAGTGGTGGATGGTGCCCCCTGACTGTGTGTGGGGCTGGGAGGGTCTCCGCTCTCGGACTGTGATGGGCGTACCCGGGTGCTGGAGCTGAACCTGGGCTCCCTGGGCGATCTGGGTGAGTCCTGACCCATCCTGAAACACAAAGTGTCCGCCACTGGATGGGCTCAAGCTGATCTGCCTCACCAGCACGCTGGCATCCACGAAGCCCCCCGTGGGGCTGCTGCTGCAGAGGCCCAGCCCAGGGCCAGGAGCCCCTGCACGCACATTCTGCAGGGCCTGCCCCGGCCCGGGGCTGGGCTGCGTGGGGCTCTGGGTCTGGACCTGCTGGGACAGTGGGGACGTGACCTGAATGTATGATGGAGACCCGTGCTCGAACCGCCGAGGCTGAGCACTGAACTGGAAGCCCGGAGAGGTGGGGCTGGGGAGCGGCAGCGGGGCCAGTGTGATCTGCTGGTTTCCCCCGACGACAGGGCCCACGCTCTGCAGGGTGATGTTCACATTCTGCCCGGCTGCAGGGCTCCTATTCATCAGCTGCTGTATTTGGTAACTGGGAGACTGGGGTGCCGATGGGCTCGCTGAGGGAGCGAAGGGAGCTGCGGGGGACGGGGGTGGGTTGGGGTGGGCCGACTGCTCCTCACCCTCGCTGCCAGGGCAGGCCCTGGGCCTCTGCAGCTGATGCTGGACGTTCTGGGGGCCAGTGCCATGGTGCATGATCACCTCCCTTCTGTATTCAATGTGTCGTTCTCCTAAAAATTAAAATTAAAATCAAGTTACTTGAAGGCACACATAATTGTTTTATTATCATTTAACGGCACTGAAAAGACACTGTGAAAGTATATTCCCACTGCATCTGATTCAAACGACAGAGCTGACTCACAATCAATATGGTACAGCTGGAGAAATGTGTCCTCAGTCACTGCTGTGCCTGGGGTGGCCCCCATGGGAGTGGGTGGGTAATCTAAACCACCTACTGAGGGAAGAACGTAGCAATCATCGCTGACCTCAACAGCTAACCTGTGTGGGCGCTTGGAGAGACCAGGCCATCCCTCAAATCCTCACGGCCGCCCTGTGGGGTAGGCACTACTCACATCTCATTTGAAGGACTAGGACACTGAACTATAGGAGTACCTGTGAGCTGTTCAAGGCCACACAGCCGGCAGGCAGAAGAGCAAGGTCTGAAGCCAACACTCACGCTGTGGACCACGAGGCCCCTTTCCAGCCTCTGCCCGCCTCTCCCTACGGAGGGACAGCTCCCTGCTCACTGCCGCCCAGTGCCCAGGACACATTCTGTGACTCTTGTTGAATAAGGGTGTGCAGCACCACCTCGCCAGAAGCAAATACCCAGCCCTCTCCAGCCAGTAGTTCTTATCAACCTCCAGGACTACCTCAACTGCAAACTCTCCTCTTGTAAATCCAGTTCAAAGACACTGAGCCCCAGTTTTGTGTCAGGCCCGGTGCTACCACAGGAGAGTAGAGACAGACACGGGTAAGACGGTCCTTGCCCTGGGGAGGCTGCCAGCCTATGCCAGGAGCTAGGAGAAAATATGACATCAAGTCCTGGAGTGGAAGGTAGGGAACGGCCTCAGATCTCAACATTCTCCCTAAGAACACACGAAGAGAAGAAACTGAGAAGGTCTCAAGGGAGAGAGAAGGGAGATGGCCAGGACCTGGCTCTTACTCTGGGGTGAGTCGCCTTTCTGGTTTTGCAAACTCCCTGGGAGGCTGTACCACAACCTCAAAGGAGCTCTAACCCAAACACTGCTGAGCACAAGTGGACGAGAAACAGGAGAAACAGCCGTGGAGGAGCAGATGGGGCCACTGAGGAAAGTCAGCTTTCAGGACAGGATGAAGCAGAGGATGGAGCAGATAAGGGTAATCCTGGGGTGAGACAGGGTCAGACCTGGGCTATAGACTTCAGTATCTACAGGGGAAAGGAGGACTAAAGGTAAGCAGTGGGCCCCACCACTGCAGCCCCATCTGTTCCCCATTGTGGTCGCTCTTTCTCCCCTAAGAGAAGCAAGGGTGCAAATGCAATGGTGAGTGGCACCTGGCACCCAACTGAGTGCCAGCATTCCAAGAGGAGAGGTGGGACACTGTCCCACATCAAGGGGGTGGCTGCTGCTTGGATCTATTTAATAACTAATTTATGTCATAAAGGAGCAAAAATCTCATTCAAGTTTTCAAGGGAAGCAGATGGACTCTTGATGTCATAGTTTAGCACTGAGCCAGTGGGTGAGAAGCCACACCACCCCCCAACATTCCGTTCACATTTAGGCCCACCACAGAAGCCAGCTTGACCTGGATGCCACCATTCAGACTTCTCCAGTCCTGCTGGACATACCCAGCTGCCCCTGTCTTCTTGGGGAGCCTTCACCTCAACCCTGGGTGGACAGCTATCAGAGAGCTTCTTCTTGCTTCCTCCAAGACAAACAAGACCCCCTGTTCATCACAAGGACATCACTGCTTATCTCTATGAGAAAATGCACAGTGGATTTTTAAAAATCATGAATCTAAAGAGGATAAAAAATGGCCAGGCGTGGTGGCTCACACCTGTAATGCCAGCACCTGGGGAGGCTAAGGCAGGAGGACCACTTGAGGTCAGGTGTTCAAGACCAGCCTAGGCAACAAAGTGAGGCCCCATCTCTATAAGAAAAATACAAAAATTAGCCAGCCATGGTGGCAATGTAGCAGCCTTACTCTCGGCTACTCAGGAGGCTGAAGGAGGAGATCACTTGAGCCCAAGAAATTGATGCTGCAATGAAGAACAAGATTCCATCCCCCCAAAAAAAGAAGTTACAAAACGTATAAGGCTCTTCCAAGTTTCGGGTACCCAGCTGAAATATACGTATATATGAAATCAAAAACTACAGAATTTATAAATGCACAAGTATATTCCTTACAAACATTTTTAAAGTGCACATTTAAACTAGCAGCAGAAAGGCATGCTTTGATCAGATGGTTAGTTTCTGAAGATGGGAGTCAGAAGACAGCACACAGTCTGCAACAACCATAGCTTAAGGGAAGAGCAGGGCCACAGAGAAACCCAAGAGCATGCCCCTCCCACCACTCAGCAGAGAGCCCATCAGAGTGGGTGCAGGGACAGGAGCTCCCGGTGGGGGCAGTTAACAATGCTTATTACTTTCAAAACAAGCTTCTGTTTCTGATCTTATTAAACAAGCATTACGATAGGAGATCAGTGTGAAACTGGCACAAAAGCTAAATTAACATAGGTAGAGTATATTCGGGATTATTTCCTTACAATACATTCCCAGAGTGTCAAAGGAGATCAGTAAGAGAAAATGAGGGCTAGAAAGAAACTCTCACATACAGCAATTCAGAAAACCAGGGGAAAGGTAAGCGTTAGGAATTTTAAAGTTACGTTATAAAAACTAATTAATGTATTGAGAAAATTCAACTTAAACTCTCATCACAAACCATACATCAAAATAAATTAAGTGGCCGGGCCTGATGGCTCGTGCCTGTAATCCCAGCACTTTCGGAGGCCAAGGCAGGCGGATCACTGGAGGTCAGGAGTTCGACACCAGCCTAACCAACATGGTGAAACCCCATTTCTACTAAAAATAAAAAAATTAGCTGGGCGTGGTAGTACACGCCTGTAATCCCAGCTACTCAGGAGGCTGAGGCAGGAGAATCGCTTGAACCTGAGAGGTGGAGGCTGCAGTGAGCAGAGATTGAGCCATTGCACTCCAGCCTGGGCAACACAACCAAAACTCTGTCTCAAACAAGCAAATAAATAAATAAAGCATTTTTAGGCCGGGCGCGGTGGCTCAAGCCTGTAATCCCAGCACTTTGGGAGGCCGAGACGGGCGGATCACGAGGTCAGGAGATCGAGACCATCCTGGCGAACATGGTGAAACCCCGTCTCTACTAAAAAATACAAAAAACTAGCCGGGCGAGTGGCGGGCGCCTGCAGTCCCAGCTACTCGGGAGGCTGAGGCAGGAGAATGGCGTAAACCCGGGAGGCGGAGCTTGCAGTGAGCTGAGATCCGGCCACTGCACTCCAGCCTGGGTGACAGAGCGAGACTCCGTCTCAAAAAAAAAAAAATAAATAAATAAATAAATAAATAAATAAAGCATTTTTATAAGCTAACTTTCTAAGTTTTATATTAAATGTAAAAAAAAAAAAAGAAATAAAGAAAAATCAAAATGTTCCTTCTGGTAGGTGATAGAAAAAAAAATGTTAAACTCGAACACAAAAGTGAATATTTACTAAATCTCCGAAGGAAATTCAATTCCCTAACCTTAAAAATCATAAAGTTGGCCGGGCGCGGTGGCTCAAGCCTGTAATCCCAGCACTTTGGGAGGCCGAGACAGGCAGATCACGAGGTCAGGATATCGAGACCATCCTGGCTAACACGGTGAAACCCCGCCTCTACTAAAAAATACAAAAAACTAGCCGGGTGCGGTGGCGGGCGCCTGTAGTCCCAGCTACTCAGGAGGCTGAGGCAGGAGAATGGCGTAAACCTGGGAGGCAGAGCTTGCAGTGGGCTGAGATCCGGCCACTGCACTCCAGCCTGGGCGACAGAGCAAGACTCCGTCCCAAAAAAAAAAAAAAAAAAAATCATAAAGTTGTAACTGAAAAAATAGAAAGATTTGCAGATAATTTTTAAATGTTTAAAACTCAAAAACTAAATCATCAAAATCTAAAACTAAATATCTTGGAAAGAATATTTGAAGTAGGTATGACAAAAAGCTATTACCAATACCGTAAAAAGCACTCATACAAATCACTAAGAAAAACATTAAAATCCCAGTAGAAAAATGAATTAAAGACAAAAAGAGGCTGAGCATGGTGGCTCACGCCTGTAATCCCAGCACTTTGGGAGGCTGAGGCGGGTGGATCACCTGAGGTCAGTTCAAAACCAGCCTGACCAACATGGTGAAACCCTGTCTCTACTAAATACAAAAAATTAGCCGGGCTTGGTGGCACATGCCTGTAATCCCAGCTATTTGAGAGGCTGAGGCAGGAGAATCGCTTGAACCTGGGAGGTGGAGGTTGCAGTGAGCCAAAATCTCGCCACTGCACTCCAGCCTGGGCAACAGAGCATGACTCCTACTCAAAAAAAAAAAAAAAAAAAAAGTTCACAAAAGGAGAAAAGCATGTACTTAATCAGCTTAGAGGAAAATGACCAACGTTGCTACTAAAAAGAGGAATACAGACTAAAATAAATATTTCCCCAGACCCACTTAGCCAAGACTTTAAATTAGACAACTGGCACTCCACTAATCCTGCTAAAGGGAATTACAGAAGCAATTTGGGAAGATGTAGAAAAGATTTCAAATGGTTCAGAACCAAAACAACGCCCCGTAGGGGTAGACCGCATACGGCAGTAGGAAAGTGGAAGGAACCCGTCTGACCCCAAAACTTTTGGCCTAGTAACTCTACTTCTAGAAATCTATCTGAAGGAAATTAACCTACCAATCTAAAAAATTGTACATAAATAATACTCACTGCAGAATAACAAAAAATTAAAAAGCATAATCAGAAATTGCCAGTGTTGAAGTTCTAGATGGAAAATATGTAATAAAACCAAAATTTCCAAATATATTAAGTGAAAAAAGCAGGTTACCAATTGCATGACACAATCACTACTAAGTTAAACATACAGAAAAAGATCCACTGAAACATATCAGAATATTAAAACTGACCTTCCCCTGATGAGCAGACACATCAAACCGTGATAGGGCCATACAACAGACACAATCCAGCAACACCAAGGAACAAACCATTGACACACCCACAACACAGTTGAGTCTCACACGTGCAAGATGCCAAATAACGAGGCCGAGGGCTGTGTAGGTCACTGGCATGACTTTCCGGACAAGGAAAATGGTGGGGACAGAGACTAGAACAGAACCTGACGGGCTGAAGGCGGAGACGGAGCTGACTAGAGAGGGGCATGAGGAAATGGGGAAGTAAAGAACTGTAGCTACAGCTTGATTTGTGATGCTGGTTACAAGATGGAATGTGTCTCTCAAAAGTACACAGATGGGCCAGGTGCAGTGACTTATGCCTGTAATCCCAGCACTTTGGGAGGCCGAGGCAGGCGGATCACCTGAAGTCAGGAGTTCGAGAACAGCCTGGCCAACATGGTAAAACCCCCCGTCTCTACTAAAAATACAAAATTTGGTTGGACATGGTGGCACGTGCCAGCTACTCAGGAGGCTGAGGCAGGAGAATCCCTTGATCCTGGGAGGTGGAGGTTGCAATGAGCCAAGATCACACCACTATACTCCAGCCTGGGCAACACAGCAAGATTCTGTCTCAAAAAAACAAAAGTAAACAGATGGCAACATTAAATGGACTAAGAAAAAAAATTCAACCGTACACTAAAAAGCATAAACTTGGATGAGCGTGCTGGCTCATGCCTGTAATCCCAACACTTTGGGAGGCCGAGGCAGGTGGATCACTTGAGGTCAGGAGTTCAAGACCAGCCTGACCAACGTGCAAAAACCCCATCCCTAACCAATAATACAAAATTAGCCGGGCATGGTGGCGCACACCTGCAATCCCAGCTACTTGGGAGGCTGAGGCAGGAGAATTGCTCGAACCCGGGAGGCGGAGGTTGCAGTAAGCCAAGATTGCGCCATTGCACTCTAGCTTGGGCAACGAGCGAAACTCCGTCTCAAAAAAACAAAGCATAAACTTTCACCATATGTAAATTATACTTCAATTTTGTTAAATGGCTCCCGACCTCAGTGATGTTATAAACAAGTTAGAGAAACAAAGGCAAGCAACTATAATGCAGAGAAACGGTTCATCTAAAATAACACTTCTCAAAAACGTAGTACAGGTATCCCAATGGACAGCAAAGCTACCAACAATGGCTAAACAACTTCAAAAATTTTTAATGACTATGTTTCTAATTTTAACTCAATTTTAACTCCTAATTTTTTCTCTTTTTTTGACACCAAGTCTCACTCTGTCATCCAGGCTGCAGTACAGTGGCACAATCCTGGCCCACCATAACCTCTGCCTTCCAGGCTCAAGCAATCCTCCCACTTCAGCCTCCCAAGTAGCTGGGACTTAACAAATGCATGCCACCATGGCCGGCTAATTTTTGTATTTTTTGTACAGACGAGGTTTCACCATGTTGCCCATGCTGGTCTTAAACTCCTGGCCACAAGCAATCCTCCCACCTCAGCCTCCCAAAGTGCTGGAATTTCAGGCGTAAGCCACCATGCCTGGCCCCTAATTTTACTTATTTATTCAGAGACAGGGTCTCTGTTCCAGGCTGCAGTGCAGTGGCCCAATCTCACCTCATTGTAACTTCCACCTCCTGGGCTCAAGTGATCCTCCCACCCCAGCCTCCCAAGTAGCTGGGAGTATAGGCACACACCACTACGCCCACTTTTTTTTTTTTTTTGAGACACAGGCTCACTCTGTCACTCAGGCTGGAGTGCAGCGACATGATTTCGGCTCACTGCACCATCCGCCTCCTGGGTTCAAGCAATTCTCCTGCCTCAGCCTCCTGAGTAGCTGGGATTACAGGCATGCGCCACCATGCCCGGCTAATTTTTGTATTTTTAATAGAGACAGGGTTTCACTATGCTGGCCAGGCTGGTCTCCAACTCCTAACCTCAAGTGATCCACCTGTCTCGACCTCCCAAAGTGCTGGATTACAGGCATGAGCCACTGTGCTCAGTCAAATTTTTGTACTTTTTTGTACAGACAGGGTTTCTTTTATTTATTTTATTTATTTTTTTTTTTTTTTTGAGACGGAGTCTCGCTCTGTCGCCCAGGCTGGAGTGCTGTGGCTGGATCTCAGCTCACTGCAAGCTCCGCCTCCCGGGTTCCCGCCATTCTCCTGCCTCAGCCTCCCGAGTAGCTGGGACTACAGGCGCCCGCCACCTCGCCCGGCTAGTTTTTTGTATTTTTTAGTAGAGACGGGGTTTCACCGTGTTAGCCAGGATGGTCTTGATCTCCTGACCTTGTGATCCGCCCGTCTCGGCCTCCCAAAGTGCTGGGATTACAGGCTTGAGCCACCGCGCCCGGCCCAGACAGGGTTTCAACATGTTCCCCAGGCTGGTCTCAAACTACTGGGGCTCAAACAATTCTCCTGCCTTGATCTCCCAAAGTGCTGGGATTACAGGCATGAGCCACCACACCTGGCCTAGCCCCTAATTTTAATTCAACTCTCTACAGAGATGCTGACACACACATTTTGAAATTTTTTTTTTTTTTAATTTAAGACAAATAGATAAACAGGTATGATGAAGCAAGTATGGTAAAATGTTTCATGGAAACTAAGTGGCAGGTATACTAGTGTTCACCGTAAAATTTTCTCTTTTTTTTGAGACAGAGTCTCACTCTGTCACCTAAACTTCAGTGCCATGGCACAATCTCGGCTCACTGCAACCTCTGTCTCCTGGGCTCAAGTGATTCTTGTGCCTCAGCCTCCCAAGTAGCCGGGACTATAGGTGTGAGCCACCACAACTGGCTAATTTTTGTATTTTTAGTACAGACAGGGTTTCATCACGTTGGCCAGGCTGGTCTCGAACTCTTGATCTCATATGATCCACCTGCCTCAGCCTCCCAAAGTGCTTGGATTACAGGCGAGAGCCACCGCGCCCGGCCAGCCACAAAATTCTTTCAATCTTTGTGTATCTTTGAAATTTTTCATAATAAATGTTACAAAAAATACTTTCAATATAAGATAGTAGCACTAGATGTCACGTAACAAAAGCTATTAACCCAAGATCTACATGCTAACAAAACCTTCATTATTCTCCCACCAAAAGGCACATTACAAAAGTTCCGTACTAGTTCCTGAAATATATAAATTCCGAATGATACAAAGTGGGTTACACTGAATTTTTAAATTGTCTGGGGCTTAACACACTGTGTGTTACTACAGGGAACTGACCTGTCAGGGTGCTGTAATGGTGGATCAACAGGAAAGCCTCCCCTCAATGTCTCCAATGTCCCTTCCATTTAACAGGTTACAATTGCAGGGATTTTAAATCATAGAGGTGGTAGTGGGTCCTTGACCTAATGAACCAAAGCCCCTACAGTAGACCAGGTGGGATTTATTTCAGCTTGTGAGAGAAGTTCAAGAAAAACTGAAGAAGTGCTTCATCCAACACCAAGTAATAAGGTTATGAATCCCCAATCCATCATTCTGTTGTTTCTCGATCTTTACTTTTCCACGGCCCCGCTAAGGAACATTTTTCTAAGTTTTTCTCCTAATTGCCTCCCCATGAAATTTTAATGCCACAGCTGTACACAGATATACTACACTGTATATCTGTTCAGGTTTGGGATCTTTGGGAGGCCACAAAACACTGTAATGTCTACATTTTTTCACCCTTCTTCCAAGAACTAATTATTACTCCCTTGTTGGAGATATCGCTCTCACTGAGAATGCACATTCTGATGTATGGAAAGAAACCCAGAAAAATGAATCCCAAATTTGCTAGCTGTGGGGAGGTGATGAACGGGGAGAAAGGGCGAAGGAACTCTTAACGAGCTCTATGTACTTCTGTGTTGTTTGGATACCTTTCAATGTGAACTATTCATGCGTTACCTTTATTAAAAGAAAAGATGGGCCGGGCGCGGTGGCTCAAGCCTGTAATCCTAGCACTTTGGGAGGCCGAGACGGGCGGATCACAAGGTCAGGAAATCGAGACCATCCTGGCTAACACGGTGAAACCCCGTCTCTACTAAAAAATACAAAAAACTAGCCGGGCGAGGTGGCTGGCGCCTGTAGTCCCAGCTACTCGGGAGGCTGAGGCAGGAGAATAGCGTGAACCCGGGAGGCGGAGCTTGCAGTGAGCTGAGATCCGGCCACTGCACTCCAGTCTGGGCGACAGAGCGAGACTCCGTCTCAAAAAAAAAAAAAAAGAAAAGAAAAGATGGAAAACAAAGAACTGGAAACAATTCAAATGTCCATCAGTGGGCGAACAGACAAATTGGTATGCTCACACCAAGGAGTACTCCTCAACAATAAAAAGAAACAGGCTGGACACAGTGGCTCAAACCTGTAATCCCAACACGGTGGGAGACTGAGACCAGAGGATGTCTTGAGTCCAAGAATCCAAGACAAGCCTGGGCAACACAGTGAGATACTGTCTCTACAAAAAATTAAAAATTAGCAGGGCGTGGTGCCACACACCTATAGTCCCAAGTTACCTGAGAGGGTAAGGCAGGAGATCGCTTGAGCTCAAGAAGCCACGGCTACAGTAAGCTATGATCACGCCACTGCACTCTAGCCTGGGTGACAAAGCGAGACCCCATCTCCAAAACAAAAACAAAAACAAACTACTGGGGCTGGGCGCGGTGGCTCACATCTGTAATCCCAGCACTTTGGGAGGCCGAAGTGGGTGGATCACTGAGGTCAGGAGTTTGAGACCAGCCTGGCCGACATGGTGAAACCCCATTTCTACTAAAAATACAAAAAAAAGCCAGGCGCAGTGGCTCACCACGCCTGTAATCCCAGCAAAGGGGAGGCCGAGGCAGGCGGATCACCTGAGGTCAGGAGTTCAAGACCAGCCTGGCCAACATGTTGAAACCCCCTCTCTACTAAAAATTAAAAAGAAAAAAAAAAATTAGGCAGATATGGTGGCAGGCACCTGTAATCCCAGCTACTTGGGAGGCTGAGGCAAGAGAATCGCTTGAACTCAGGAGGCAGAGGTTGCAGTGAGCCGAGATCGTGCCATTGCACTCCAGCCTGGGCAACAAGAACAAAACTCCGTCTCAAAACAAACAAACAAACAAAAAATACAAAAAAATTAGCTGGGCGTGATGGCAGGCACCTGTAATCCCAGCTACTCGGGAGGCTGAGGCAGGAGAATCACTTGAGTCTGGGAAGCAAGCTTGCAGTGAGCCGAGATCACGCCACTGCACTGTAACCTGGGCAACACAGCATGACTCCATCTCAAAAACAAAACAGACAAACTACTGGAACATGCAAAAACCTGGGTGAATCTCAAATGCACTATGCTCAACGAAAAAAGGCAAACTCAAAAGGCTACAAACTGAATGATTCCCTATATATCAGCGGTCCCCAACCTTTTTGGCAGAAGGGACTGGTTTCGTAGAAGACCAATTTTCCACAGACAGGCAGCTAGCACGGATGGCTTCAGGATGATTCAAACACATTACAGTTTCTATTAGTATTACATTGTAATACATAATGAAATAATTATATAACTCACCATCATGTAGAATCAGTGGGAGCCCTGAGCTTGTTTTCCTGCAACCACATGGTCCCATCTGGGGGTGATGGGAAATAGTGACAGATCACCAGGCATTGGATTCTTACAAGGAGCGCACAACCTAAATCCCTCACATGTGCAGTTCACATTCGGGTTTGCACTCTTATAAGAATCTAATGTCGCTGCTCATCTGACAGGAGGCAGAGCTCAAGCAGTAAACTGAGTGGCTGGAAATACAGATGAAACTTCACTCACTCACCCATCACTCACCTCCTGCTGTGCAGCCCAGTTCCTAACAGGCCAAAGACCAGTACCAGTCTGTGGCCCAGGGTTTGGGGACCCCTGCTTTATATGACATTCTGGAACAGACAGACACAGAGACAGGGATCAGCAGCTGCCAAGAACTAGAGGGAAGATGTAACTACTTGGGGCAGCAAGAGGGAATTTTGGGGGCATTGAAAAAACTGTTTTGTATCCTAACTGTGGTGGAAATTACACATTTGCCCAAATTCTCAGAACTCTACACCAAAGAAAGTGAATCCTACTATCCGTAAATTTTCTTAAAAAGATAAATAACGGCCGGGCACGGGGGCTCACACCTGTAATCCCAGCACCTTGGGAGGCCGAGGGGGGCGGATCACCTGAGGTCAGGAGTTCAAGACCAGCCTGACCAACACAGTGAAACCCCGTCTCTCCTAAAAATACAAAATTAGCTGGGCGTGGTGGTGGGTGCCTGTAGTCCAGCTACACAGAAGGCTGAGGCAGGAGGATCGCTTGAACCAGAGAGGCAGAGGATGCAGTGAACAGAGATTGCGCCACTGCACTCCAGCCTAGGCGACAGAGAGAGACTCTGTGTAAAAAAGAGACTCCATCTCAAAAAAATAAATAAATAAATAAATAAAATAAAATAAAATAAAATAAAAAATTAAACAAGATGGAAGTGGGGATATGCAAAGACCTTCCCTTCCACTCTGAATATAAATGATTTTAAAATTTTATTTTTAAAACAATGCACCAAGATCAGATAAAAACACTCCTTGACAAGATATAAAGCAGAAACCATGAAGGAAGGGCTGAGATTACAGGCCTAACGGAGGCTGGGTCTAGAAGAAAACACTGAGGACCAGGATTTCTTTTTTTTTTTTTTTTTGAGGCGGAGTCTCGCTCTGTCGCCCAGGCTGGAGTGCAGTGGCCAGATCTCAGCTCACTGCAAGCTCCACCTCCCGGGTTTATGCCATTCTCCTGCCTCAGCCTCCGGAGTAGCTGGGACTACAGGCGCCCGCCACCGCGCCCGGCTAGTTTTTTGGGTTTTTTTTTAGTAGAGATGGGCTTTCACCATGGTCTCGATCTCCTGACCTTGTGATCCGCCCGCCTCGGCCTCCCAAGGTGCTGGGATTACAGGCTTGAGCCACTGCGTCTGGCAAGGAGGACGAGGATTTCAACTCCTAAAGGCAATGGGGACACAAACACTCTACAGATTGGCTGAGAAGCAAGGGTCAGGCTCCCCAAGGGAAGCCAGGGATTGGATCATTGCTTTTCTACCTGTAAAAAGAGGCTGAAAAGGCCAGGCACAGTGGCTCACACCTGTAATCTCAGCACTTTGGGAGGCCGAGGCGGGCAGATCACGAGGTTAGGAGATCGAGACCATCCTGGCTAACACGGTGAAACCTCGTCTCCACTAAAAAATACAAAAAAAATTAGCCGGGCATGGTGGTGGGTGCCTGTAGTCCCAGCTACTCAGGAGGCTGAGGCAGGAGAATGGTGTAAATCCAGGAGGCGGAGCTTGCAGTGAGCTGAGATCCGGCCACTGCACTCCAGCCTGGGCGGCAGAGCGAGACTCCGTCTCAAAAAAAAAAAAAAAAAAAAAAAAAAGAACTTTTGCATTCATCTACTTACTCAACAAATAGTTACTGCACATTTAATGTCAGATACTGTCTGACACACTGGGGATCTAAGAGTGAGCAAAGCAAAGTGGCAAGTGCCAGGTACTAAGTGCAATGGAAGAGACTTATGCAGAATAAGGGGAGGGAGCCACTTCGGGGAGGCGGGCCAGCTGCCATGATGCAGGGCAAGGAGGGAAGGCCTCTCTCAAGAACAGAATTTTGAAAGAACACACTAGGTGAGAGTGAGACCCATGCCCATGTAGGTCCCAATGTGCTAGACAGAAGCAATATGTGCCCAAGCGCTGAGCCAGGTGCAGTTGGTGGCTCAAGGAGAGTGGCTGGGGTCATGAGGTGATCAGCTGGGTGCTGGGCCACAAGGCCATAGGGCCATAGAGACAGCAGAGGCCTGGTCACTAATGGCCTCCAGAAACTGCCTTCAGAACTTTGGCATTTGGTCTGAAGATGAGAAACCATGAAGGGAGCAGAGAAGCACACGATGTGATTTCTGTTTTAAACACATCACTCGGGCCGGGCGCGGTGGCTCACGCCTGTAATCCCAGCACTTTGGGAGGCCGAGGCGGGCGGATCACAAGGTCAGGAGATCGAGACCACAGTGAAACCCCGTCTCTACTAAAAATACAAAAAATTAGCCGGGCGCGGTGGCGGGCGCCTGTACTCCCAGCTACTCGGGAGGCTGAGGCAGGAGAATGGCGTGAACCCGGGAGGCGGAGCTTGCAGTGAGCCGAGATCGCGCCACTGCACTCCAGCCTGGGCGACAGCGCGAGACTCCGTCTCAAAAAAAAAAAAAAAAAAAAACACATCACTCAGCTGCCATGCTGAGAGTAAACTGCAGAAGTCATGTTTGAGACCACTCTAGAAGGCACTGACAGGTCAGACTTAGGATGCAGAAGAAATGCACAGTTCACTACAAGGTGCTATAACCACAGCAACAGACAGAGCGAAGCTGCCCCTGACTGAGAGAGAACAGAGCGTGTAAGAAACAGGTTCCCAGCCAGGCACGGTGGCTCATGCCTATAATCCCAGCACTCTGGGAGGCCAAGGCGAGCGAATCACGAGGTCAAGAGATCGAGACCATCCTGGCTAACACGGTGAAACCTCATCTCTACTAAAAATACAAAAAATTAGCCTGGCGTGGTGGCGGGCGCCTGTAGTCCCAGCTACTCAGGAGGCTGAGGCAGGAGAATGGCGTGAACCCGGAAGGCAGAGCTTGCAGTGAGCCGAGATCACGCCACTGCACTCCAGCCTGGGCAACAGAGCGAGACTCTGCCTCAAAAAAAAAAAAAAAATACACACACATAAAACAAACAAACAAACACACACACAAATTAAACAGGTTTCTCACATGTAAAAGTAGCAGTGTGGGGTAGAAAGATCCAGCCAGATGCAATGCGGGACATGTCAATAAGTTACGTTCAGTCAACATACGATTATAATATCCGGGACTTACAGACCAGAGAAAGGGTCTGAGGATTGCCCTGAGGCAGTGTAGCATTCACAGGTAACAGAGATGAGAAGGGATCAGTAAGGAGACCGGGGGTAGCAGCCAGTAAGGTAAGTGGAGACCCATTCAAGAGGGGTGTCTCCATGCCTGAGGGAGATAATGTTTCAAGGAAGCCACAAGCTGCTGCTGTAAGAGCTGCTGAAAGGGAACCTGGCAATGTGGAGGCACCAGAAATCCCCAAAGGACCTGTTTCAGTAGAGAGAGAGAGACCAAAAGCTTAACTGAAGTTGGTTTAAGAGACCAGTAGAGGCTGGGCGCAGTGGCTCACGCCTGTAATCTCAGCACTTTGGGAGGTCGAGGCAGGCGGATCAAGAGGTCAGGAGTTCGAGACCAGTCTGGCCAACACGGTGAAACCTCGTCTCTACTAAAAATACAAAAATTACCCAGGCGTGGTGGCGCGCACCTGTAGTCCCAGCTACTCAGGTGGCTGAGGCAGGAGAATTGCTTGAACCCGGGAGGCAGAGGTTGCAGTGAGCCGAGATCCTGCCACTGCACTCCAGCCTGGGTGACAGAGTGAGACTCTGTCTAAAAATAATAATAAGAATTACAAAAATCATTTTACTGCACATATTCTGCTAAAAAAAAGAAAGAACACAAATAAGTAAAAAAGACTACAACTCATCCATGAACCCAGAGAGAAGCCCTATGAACACTTCCACGGTCCCGGCGCCACGGCTCACGCTACAGCCCCAGCACTGGGAGGGCAAGGCGCTAGGACTGTTTGAGCTCAGGAGCTCGAGACCAGCCTGGGCAACACAGCAAGACCCTAATTCAAATAATAAAAAATTGGCCGGGCGTAGTGGCTCACGCCTGCAATCCTAACACTTTGGGAGGGAGAGGAGGGCGGACTGCCTGAGCTCAGGAGTTCGAGACCAGCCTGGGCAACGGAGTGAAACCCCGTCTCTACTAAAACCCAAAAAAATTGGCCGGGCACGGTGGCTCATGCCTGTAGTCCCAGCACTTCGGGAGGCCAACGGGGGCGGATCACGAGGTCAGGAGTTCCAGGCCAGCCTGACCAACACGATGAAATCCCGTCTCTACTAAAAATACAAAAAAAAAAAAAAAAATAGCCGGGCGCGGTGGCGCGCGCCTGCAGTCCCAGCTACATGGGAGGCTGAGGCAGGAGAATCACTTGAATCCGGGAGGCGCAGGTTGCAGTGAGTCGAGATCGCGCCACTGCACTCCAGCCTGGGCGACAGAGAGAGGCTCCGTGTCAAAACAAATAAAATAAAATAACAAAACAAAACAAAACAAAAAGTTAGCCAGGCATGGTGGCCCAAGCCTGCGGTCCCACCCCCTCGGGAGGTCGAAGCTCTAGTGAGCCGTGGTCGCGCCACCGCACGCCGACCTGTGCAACAGACCGAGACACCGTCTCAAAAAGTCACACTAACAAAGCACCGGGATGCGTTACTTTTCCGTCGCCGACACGGCGACAGCCGAGCGGAGGCCCGCGGAGACTGCGGCGATTACTAAGGCTCGGCCGCGGAGGACCAGGCGGGTCTACGCCGACAAGCAGCGGATTCGGACCGCGCTGTAACCCCCGTGGCGGCGCGTTCCGGGACACCCGTGGCGCGGGGTCCTTCAGTGCTGGGTGAATTCGCCCCGTCGCGCCTCAGGGAAGTGGTTCTGGACGTCCCATCCTCGCACCTCAGCGTCGCGCTCGTGACCGCGAGGGAAGCCCACGCGCGCGCCAGAAGCAACAGCCACCCCCGCAGCCCCGAGAACCAGGAGGCGCCGGCCGAGTCCCCCGATTCCCGCAAGGCCGCCAGGCCGAGCTGCCATCGACCACGCCCCCAGCCCAGAAGCCTGGAGGACCCAGCGAAACGGGCGCGCATCGCGCGACCTGCCGGCGACGGGCGCTACGACACGAAAGACCCGGGCCCGTGAGCCCTCAGCCCGGTCGCCCGCCCGGGGTCGCACACGGCAGCCACCACGGCCTGGTCCCCACGCGAAGCCCGAGGCCGGCCGGCAAGCGGGCCCTGTACGCCGGCGGCTGTGACTACGCGACCCCCGGGCCCTGGCCGCTGCCGTCCCGAGGGCCTCCCGCGCCTCCGCCCTTACTTACCCTGGGCCTCCAGGCTGCGCTCCGGCCGCGTCAGGAGAGCGGGAGGATGGAAGCGGCGCCGCAGCCGCTCATCGCATCCGGGGCCCCGGCGGAGGAAGCGGCCGCAAGGCTGCTACGGCGAGCCGGAAGGGACGCGCGTCGGCGCTCCCGTAGAGCTGCGCTTTCGCGGCGCGGCTCTGACCGCGCGAGGGCGCTGGAGGACGAGGGCGCCGGAGGACGAGGGCGCCAGAGGACTAAGGCGCCGCGAGACTCAGCGCGGTGGGCGGGGGCGAGGCCGAACGCGAGGCCGAGACTGACGGGGGGGCGGGGCCGAGACTGAGGAAGGCGGGGACGGGGCCGAGACTGACGGAGGCGGGGCGGGGCCGAGACTGAGGAAGGCGGGGGCGGGGCCGAGACTGACGGAGGCGGGGCGGGGCCGAGACTGAGGAAGGCGGGGGCGGGGCCGAGACTGACGGAGGCGCAGCTACCTGGCTTTTCCACGCGCAGTTCGGGAAATGCGCCCACGGGGAACAGAAGTGGGCCGCCAGTTCTCATAGTCTGCAGATTCACCAAACAGACCAGGCTTACATGCAAGACCCAAACCCTGTGTGGCCCAGGCTGGCCTCGAACTCCGGGGCTCCAGTGATCCTCCTGCCTCAGTCTCCCGACTAGGTGGGACCACAGACTCGCGCCACGACGCCCGGTTAATTTTTTGTATTTTTAGTAGAAAAGGGGGTTTCACCAAGTTGGCCAGGCTGGTCTCGAACCCCCCGACCTCAAGTGATCCGCCCACCTTGGGCGGGATTACAGGTGTGAGCTTCCACGCCTGGCCAAAAACGATAAAACTCTATTAAAAGACACAGACGTGGCTCACGTCTATAATCCCAGCACTTTGGGAAGCCGAGGCGGGAGGATCATTTGAGGTCAGGAGTTCCAGACGAGTCTGGCCAACATGGTGAAACCCTGTCTCTACTAAAAATACAGAAAATTAGCTGCGCGTGGTGGCACACGGCTGTAATCCCAGCTACCCGGGAGGCTGAGGCAGGAGAATCGCTTGAACTCGGGAGGCGGAGGTTGCAGTGAGCCGAGATCATGCCACTGCACTCCAGCCTGGGCAACGGAATGAGACTCTGTCTCCAGATAAAGACATAGGCGTGAATCTTCGGGGTTCTGGTTTAGGAAGTGGTTTCTTAGATATGACGCTGAAAACACAGTTAACAAAAGAAACATAGATACACTGGACATCACAATTTAAAACGTTTGTGCTGCAAATGACACCATTTTAAAAAGATAATCCACAGAACAGGAGAAATTACTGTAAATTCATATGTCTGACATGGAACTCGTATCCAAAGTAAATAATTTACAACAGAACAATTAAAAGACAGGGCAGGCACAGTGGCTCTTGCCTGTAATCCTAGCACTTTGAGAGGCTGAGGCAGGTGTATCCCCTGAGCCCAGAAGTTCAAGACTAGCCTGGGCAACATAGAGAGACCCCATCTCTACAAAAAAATTTAAAAATTAGCCAGTCATGGTGGCATACACCTGTAGTCCCAGCTACTCAGGAGACTGAGGGAGAATCACTTGAGCCCAGGGAGGCTGAGGGTGTAGGAAGCCGTGATCATACCACTGCAATCCAGCCTGGGTGACAGAGTGAGACTCAGTCACACACACACACACACACAAAATTTTAAAATGGACAAAGGAATATGTATGCTTCAAAAGATGTACAAACGACCAAGTACAGGAAAAGATGTCCAGTGTCATTAGACATTAAGGAAACACAAATCAAAACTACAACCAAATACCACTTTATCCACTATGATGGCTAGAATCAAAAAGTCAGGTTAACAGGCCAAGCGTGGTGGCTCACGCCTGTAATCCCAATGCTTTCATAAACTAAAGAGGTGGATTACTGGAGCCCAGGAGTTCAAGACCAGCCCAGGCAACGTAGCAAGACCCCATCTCAACAAAAATTCAAAAATCAGCCGGGTGTGCGCTGCGCACCTGCAATCCCAGCTACTTGAGAAGCTGAGGCAGGGGGATCGCTTGAGCCCAGGAGTTCCAGGCTGCAGTGAGCTGTGATCGCACCACTGCACTCCAGCCTGGGCAACAGAGCAAGAACCTGTCTCATGGGAAAAAAATAGATAATGGCAGTGTAGGGGAGAATGTAGAGAAATCGGAACCCTCATACACTGCTAGTGTCAATTTAAAATGATGTAGCCACTTTGGAAAATAGGCAGCAGTTCCTCAAAAAGTTAAACGTAGATGGTGTTTCAGAAATAAAGTATTTTTTTAAAAAAGGTTCAATATAGAGTTAACACACAGTCCAGCTATCTCACTCCTAAGGTTATACCCAAGAGAAAAGCCATGTCCACAGAAAAATATGTACACAAATGTTCTCAGCAGCATTATTCATAATAGCCAAAAAGTGAAAATAATACAAATGCCCATCAACTGATGAGTGGACAAACAAAATGTATGCACATAATGGAATATTATGCAGCCCCCAAAAAAACGGTTGGGGGAGGATGAGGCACTGACCCGGGATGAAACTTGCATGAACCTTGAAAACATCCTCCTGAAATGAAGAAGCCAGACAGACAGAGAAGGCCACAGATTGTTTAACTCCATTGATATAAAATCTACAGAATTCATGAATCAGAGATGGAATGTAGATTAGGCCAGGCATGGCGGCTCACGCCTCTAATCCCAGCACTTTGGGAGGCCAAAGCAGGCAGGCCACCTGAGGTCAGCAGTTTGAAACTAGCGCAGCCAACATGGTGAAACCCCGTCCCTACTAAAAATATAAAAATTAGCTGGGCGTGGTGGCTCGTGCCTGTAGTCCCAGCTACTCGGGAGGCTGAGGCACGTGAATTGCTTGAACCCAGAAGGCGGAGGTTGCAGTGAGCCAAGATCATACCACTGCACTCCAACCTGTGTGACACTGCAAGATGAGACTCCTTCTCAAAAAAAAAAAAGAAAAAAATGACAACTTCATCCAGGCTGGTGGCTCACGCCTGTAATCCCAGCACTTTGGAAGGCCAAGGCAGGTGGATCAATGGAGGTCAGGAGTTCAAGACCAGCCTGGCCAACATGGTGAAACTCCGTCTCTACTAAAAATAGAAAAATTAGCCATGCGTGGTGGCAGGTGCCTATAATCCCAGCTACTCGGGAGGCTGAGACGGAAGAATCGCTTGAGCCCGGGAGGCAGAGGTTGCAGTGAGGCAAGATCGAGCCACTATACTCCAGCCAGGGCAATAGAGCAAGACTCTGTCTCAAAAAAAAAAAAAAAAAAAAAAAAAACTAAGTAAATTAGTGGTTATCAGGGACTGTGGGGAGAGGACAGGCAGTGACTGCGAATGAATGTGGGGTTTCCTTTTCGGGTTGATAAAATGCTGTGAAATGAGACAGTGTTGATGGTTACACAACTTTATAAATTTACTAAAAGTCACTGAATTATATACTTTAAAAGGGTGAATGTTATGGTATGTATGTGAATTATGTCTGAATTTATTTTTTTAAAAAGAAATGTGGGCTGTGAAGTAAAGTGATGAATGCTTAACTTTAAAGACACTGAAAATGTTTGGCTCCGCACAGTGCCTCATACCTGTAATCCCAGCACTTTGAGAGGCTGAGACAAGAGGATCGCTTGAACACAGGAGTTCAAGGTCAGCCTGGGCAACATAATGAGACCTCACCTCTACAAAAAATAAAAAATAAATAAACTGAAAATTTTAAGGAGAAAACAATTTGGCTATACGAGGGAAGAGACAGAGGGAAGGTTGGAAGGGGATAAAATTAGGTGGATAACAGAGGGGAGTGATCTTGCGTGTTGAAGTGCTGTGAAGCAGTAGACTGCTGATACACGAGAAAAGACAGATTCCAAGTGCAAGGTCTGAGAAGGCAGGAGAAAGACGACGGGGAAACCATCGAGGGCTCGGGCACTGGAGAGGGAGACCTCTTCCGCTGCGAGGCAGGAAGTGCAAGCCTGGGTTGGGATTCAAGAGGATGTGGAATGGGGTTTCCTGGCCTCCATTCTCTCAAGGAGTGGGGGTGACCCATCTGCTGAGGGCATGGGACAGTGGTCGCCGGGGTGAGGAGACCGAAGGCGACCAGATATGCCAGTGAGAAGTGCCATGGGACTGTCTGCCAGTAGAAACTCCGGCTGACTGTTGAACTGGCAGTGGCGGTGGACACGGAGCACAGCACCAACCACGTTCTCCCTCATTGTCACAAACGAGCATCAGAAGGCTGACAGTTGGCTGGGCGCAGTGGCTCATGCCTGTAATACCAATACTTTGGAAGGCAGAGGTGGGCAAATCATTTGAGGTCAGGAGTTCGAGACCAGCCTGGCCAACATGGTGAAACCCCATCTCTACTAGAAATACAAAAATTGGCCAGGCACAGTGGTTCACGCCTGTAGTCCCAGCACTTTGGGAGGCCGAGGTGGGCGGATCACGAGGTCAGGAGATCAAGACCATCCAGGCTAACATGGTGAAACCCTGTCTCTACTAAAAATACAAAAAATTGGCCGGGCGTGGTGGTGGGCGCCTGTAGTTGCAGCTACTCAAGAGGGTGAGCTACTCGAGAGGCTGAGGCATGAACCCGGGAGGCAGAGCTTGCAGTGAGCCGAGATCATGCCACTGCACTCCAGCCTGGGTGACAGAGCAAGACTCCATCTCAAAAAAAAAAAACAAAAACAAAAACAAAAATTAGCAGGTCATGATGGCGCCTGTAGTCCCAGTGATTCAGGAGGCTGAGCCACAAGAATCACTTGAGCCCAGGAGCTGGAGGTTGTGGTGAGCCGAGATCGCAACACTGCACTCCAGCCTGGGTGACAGAGCACCATTACAAAAAAAAAAAAAAAAAAAGGAAGGCCAGCAGTTGAGTAAAACCACGGGTAGGGGCTTTCATGGCAAGGTACCGTCTCAAGGAGGCACAGAATCCTGGAAGTGGTGAACTATGGAATCCAGGCAGAGGCAGTCAGAATGAAGCAGCCGAAGGAGAAAAGAGGGGTCGGTAATGTGAAGTGTTGACTCAGTCATCAGTGCAGGATTCAGGACACAAGTAACACGTGGTGCTGCCCAGTGGCAACACAGAGCACCACAACACAACGGTTTCCATCCTCGCTCACTTACACTGAGAAAACCATACTGCACCTCCCCACCTTAGGACTTCCTGCTTCACCCCCAGGCATGAAATACTGAGTGCGGGCCGGGCGCGGTGGCTCAAGCCTGTAATCCCAGTACTTTGGGAGGCCGAGGCGGGTGGATCACGAGGTCAGGATCACGAGGTCAGGAGATCGAGACTATCCTGGCTAACATGGTGAAACCCCGTCTCTACTAAAAATACAAAAAACTAGCCGGGCGAGGTGGCGGGCGCCTGTAGTCCCAGCTACTTGGGAGGCTGAGGCGGGAGAATGGCGTGAACCCGGGAGGCGGAGCTTGCAGTGAGCCGAGATCAGGCCACTGCACTCCAGCCTGGGAGACACAGCGAGACTCCGTCTCAAAAAAAAAAAAAAAAAAGAAATACTGAGTGCGGGTAAGTGAAATGATGGGTTCCGCGAATTTTTCAGACTGGCTGTTTCAATGAGAAGCTATTAATTTTGGTGAAAATAAATTTATCACTTTTTTTTCTTTTACTTTTTGCATCTTAAGAAATCTTTGGGCCAGGTACAGTGGTTCACACCGACGATCCCAGCACATTGAAAAGTTGAGGCAGGAGGATCACTTGAGGCCAGGAGTTTGAGACCACCTGTGCAACATAGCAAGACCCTGTCTCTTAAACAAAAAAAATTTTTTTTTTGAGACAGAGTCTCGCTCTGTCACCCACACTGGAGTGCAGTGGCACAAACTCGGCTCACTGCAACATCCACCTCCTGGGTTCAAGTGATTCTCCTGCTTCGGCCTCCCAAGTAGCTGGGTCTGCCATTAAGCCCAGCTAATTTTTTGTGTTTTTAATAGAGATGGGGTTTCACCGTGTTAGCCAGGATGGTCTCGATCTCCTGACCTCGTGATCCGCCCACCTCGGCCTCCCAAAGTGCTGGGATTACAGGCGTTGGGCCACCGCATCCGGCCAATTTATTTTTTTTTAAATTAGCCTGGCATGGTGGTGTGCCTGTAGTCCCAGGTGCTTGGGATGCTGGAGGATCGCTTGAGCCCAGGAGGTGGAGGCTGTACTGAGCTATGATCGCACCACTGCACTCCAGCCTGGACTACAGAACAAGACCTTATCTCAAAATAGAAAAAAAGAAAAAGAGAAAGAAACCTTCTGGCTACCACAGAGCAGTGAAAATATCCCGTGTTTGTTCAAGATGCATTATCATCCTTGCAAAGGCTCAGGCATGCTTATATATACACAGAACTCTCCAGAAGAAGCCACAGGGCACTGGTGAGAGCAGTGGGCTCCGGACAGGGATACTGGGAATTAGAGAATGAAAGGCAACTTCCCTTTTTTATACTTTTTTTATTTCCTTCCATGTATACATATTACTTTAAAATGTCACACATCCCCGTATCATCAAAGGTGATTTAAATGGGTCACCCAGGCTAGGCGTGGTGGCTCACGCCTGTAATCCCGGCACTTTGGGAGGCCAAGGTGGATGGATCACCTGAGCTTAGGAGTCCGAGACCAGCCTGGCCAACGTGGTGAAACCCAGCGTCTACCAAAAATACAAAAATCAGCCGGGCGTGGTGGCAGGTGCCTGTAATCCCAGCTACTCTGGAGGCCGAGGCAGGAGACTCGCTTGAGCCTGGGAGGCGGAGGTTGCAGTGAGCCCAGATCACGCCACTGCACTCCAGCCTGGACAATAGAGTGAGACTCCCTCTCAAAAAAAATAAAAATAGGCCGGGCGCGGTGGCTCAAGCCTGTAATCCCAGCACTTTGGGAGGCCGAGACGGGCGGATCACGAGGTCAGGAGATCGAGACCGTCCTGGTTAACACGGTGAAACCCCGTCTCTACTAAAAAATACAAAAAAAAAACTAGCCGGGCGAGGTGGCGGGCGCCTGTAGTCCCAGCTACTCGGGAGGCTGAGGCAGGAGAATGGCGTGAACCCGGGAGGCGGAGCTTGCAGTGAGCTGAGATCCGGCCACTGCACTCCAGCCTGGGTGACAGAGCGAGACTCCGTCTCAAAAAAAAAATAAAAATAAAAATAAAAAATAAAAAAATAAAAAAATAAAAATAAAAAATAAAGTCCTGTCTATCCCAGGTAAAATTAACATGCTTAGAACCAAGCTCCTGCTAGTTCTCCAAACCCATTCCTTTCCCTATCTCCATTCCAGTTAACGGCCCAGCTCATCCGTCCCTCAAACCCAAAGCCCAGTGGGCCTCACCCCTGCACTCCCTGGCTCCCAAAGCGGTGAGCCCCACTGCTCCTCTGGCCAAAATCCCTAAAACCGGCTCCGCTCCCCTGCACACCCCACGCCCTCGGAGCTCACTGCCCACCTGTCCTGCCCCACTTCTCACCCACGGTGTCCACCGCGTCACGGGCACATGCGCGTGCATCACTCTCGCACTGCTGGGGCGACAGGCGCCTGCGCATGAGCCACATGCGTTGTCGGGACGTCAGGCGCATGTCCATTAGTTGCATGTGCTCGCTCGCTGCTCAAGTGCGCCCGGGGGCTGCAGGCTGGGAGGCCGCCCGTCTGCACAGCACTTCCCGCGCTGAGCCCCTCCGTGGGCTCCTAGCAGCCCGCCGCCGAGGATCCCCTGCTCCTAGCTAATGCAATGTGTTTTGTTCTGCCCTGAGCGCCAGTTCCAAAGCAGTCATCCCCAGCCTCCCTTGCAGCTACGAACGGCCCCTGGACACACCTGTGACCAATGACGTGAAGAAGCCGCTGGTGGGGTCTTCCAGAAAGCTCCACTAGGGGCCTGTTCTGCAACACGCCCCTTCCTTCTGCCCTCTGCCCCAGCCCTCACCCGCCTGGCACCGGGGCAGTGCTGAGGCGAGTCCCGACCTGCAACCAGCGCAAAGGTTGCATGCACGGGGCTGTCTAGGAAGAGGAGCCCGGGGATACCACCCCTCTCAGGGGTGCGGCGGGTCGGCGCGGCCCCTGCTCCAGTGCTCCCCACAGACCTGCCTCAGGGCCCCACCCCACAGAGCGCAGGCTACGTTTTTTTTCAGATGGAGTCTTGCTGTGTCACCCAGGCTGGAGTGCAGTGGCCGATCTAGGCTCACTGTAATCTCCACCTCCCGGGTTCAAGTGATTCTCCTGCCTCAGCCTCCCGAGTAGCTGGGATTACAGGCGCCCATCACCATGCCCAGCTAATTTTTTATTTTTAGTAGAGACAGGGTTTCTCCATGCCGGTCAAGCGGGTCTCGAACTCCCAACCTCAAGTGGTCCGCCCACCTCGGCCTCCCGAAGTGTTGGGATTACAGGCATGAGCCACCGTGCCTGGCCGGTTTTTTTGTTGTTTTTTGTTAGTGCAGTGGCGATCAGGACAGCGTCGACTTCCCCAGACTCAGGCAATCCTCCCGCCTCAGCCTCCTGAGCAGCTGAACTACAGGGCACGCCGCCATGCCCAGTTAATTTTTTGCAGAGATGCGGTTTCACCATTTTACCCAGGCTGGTCTGGAACTCCTGTACTCAAGCGATCTGCCTACCTCAGCCTCCCAAAGTGCTGGGATTACAGGCTGAGCAACCTCCCGGGCCTGCCTCAGGCCTGTTCTCAACAGGATAACATGCTCTGCTCATCTCTCTGAATGAAAAAAATGTAAAAAAAGACTAAGAAAAAGGCAAACGAAGGACTGACTAAGCAAAATTTGTACTTGTTTAATAAGAAAATCACTTCTTTAAAAAAATAGTTATTTACATGCTGAGGTTCATCTGTGCAATGCAAGAGCTGAAAATAGATTCGAGAAAGGCTGTCCCTACAAGGAAAGGTCCTGAGGTTACAACGCCAGGCCACATCTGCCAGGCAGCCCTGAGAAACCATGGTTCTCATGGCTGGGAAAACATGGCTGCAGCAATCCCAGCTTCTTGCTGCCCACAGGGATGGCACGCCTGGGCACACACTGTGAGCTGCTCAGAGGCACTCTGATGGGCAGCTCCCACCGCCTCAGTTGGTGTCTCCGTCCCCTTCGCTGCCTCCCAGGGGACTGGGCACCTGCAGAAGAAGAGCACATGGAGAATGAGAGGCAAGCACTCTCCCCACTGCTCCTGAATGCCCGGAGGTGCCCATGACAGGCTCGGCACAGGAGCCCTGCCCCCACCATTCCCTCATCGGGGCAGAGGCTGGCGTTTGTTCTCGGTCATCTCTTAACCAGGTCAGGAACCTGCGCAGGGAAAGGCAAGGGCTGGGGACACTAGAGCGGCCTTTGTTGGGCTCCTTCACATTCTCACAGGCTGCACTGACCACAGCAGAAAATAATATGGAGCCATTGGAAGCTCAACAAATGCAGGTGCCTCGGAAGTATATGTGCCTCTGTCATCAGTGGTGCCAACAGCAATCCACTGGCCCAGGCCAAATTGGCACCTGCGCTGTATTTAGCCTGCACTGGGCTTGGGAAAAATTAACTACCAGCACTTAAAAAGGGGAAGATTTCCCATACCAGTGTGCAACGCTGGTTTCCCTCGACAACATTTAAGCATGCGGTCACTGTCACATTCCAACATGGCCACCACCAGCTGCCACTGAGCCACGAGTATCCCCTTCAGATGAAACGAGGGCTCCTGGCCACTGCTGGCCCCCTTCTCCCTGCCGTCCCCGGACTGGGGGCCTCTCACTGCCCCATCTATAGGACGGCTCGCCAGGTGCCTGGCCCCTCGCCTGCCCACCCTACCTCCCTGGGGCCTGCACACACTGAATTTGCCACCCAGGTATGCAGGAAGGACTGTTTTCACAGATACCGGGACACGAAGAATCTCCCTGAGCCCTGCCTGGGAATGTCACCCTTTGAAACCTCACTGGGCCACCATGAAAGAACTCAGGCTGGCCGACTGCGGCGGCTCACACCTGGAATCCCGGCACTTTGGGAGGCTGAGGTGGGTGGATCACAAGGTCAGGAGTTCAAGACCATCCTGACTAACACAGTGAAACCCCATCTCTACTGAAAATACAAAAAATTAGCCGGGAGTGCTGGTGGGCACCTGTAGTCCCAGCTACTAGGGAGGCTGAGGCAGGAGAATGTGAACCCAGGAGGCAGGGCTTGCAGTGAGCCAAGATCGCACCACTGCGCTCCAGCCTGGGCAACAGAGCGAGACTCTGTGTCAAAAAAAAAAAAAAAGAAAGAACTCGGGTTTTGGGGACATCTCTCACCCCAGAGCAAAGAACTGAGAATGACAATTTCATTCACTTAGCTTTTAGCTCCTACACGTAAAATCCCGTATGTTCCAGTTCTAAGCTACAGTCCGCAGCTGTCTAGCCGCTGATTACGCTCCGTGCCAGGTCCATAGTAGGCGTGCCGGCAGCAAGCCTGACCCGGGGTGGCCCTCCCAGAGTCGAAAAGCACCTGGTGGTGGAGCAAGCGGGTGGCGCAGGCAGGCACACAAGGAACATCTCAAGACCGCCTGGCCCTGCTCCTGCAGCTGCTGTGTGGCCTTGGGGGAAGTGACACACTTCTCTGTGCCTCGGCTCCCTCCTCTGTACAATGGGAACAATGTGGGCCTGTGCTGAGCACTGCTGGGACTGTGCCCCTACCTTGGCGCCTGTGCCAGCTGCCGTGAGAGCGGTGGCACTGAAGTTGTGGACGGGCAGGGTGCTCAGCCACTGGGCCATGGAGCGTTCATCTCGCTCAGTGCCGATGATGGTGGGGTAGATGTGCTCCTCCTTGAAGGCTGCGACCTTGCCCTCCTCCTGCACCCAGTCCAGCGGCTCATGCAGCCCATCGTTGCCAAAGCGCTGGTTGTACTTCTCGAAGTGCACCCTCTCCAGGACCAGGCCAAGTCCCGGCGCCTTGGGCACGTCCACCTTCTCTGTGCCCCAGCTGCGTTCCAGCACACTCTCAGGGGCATAACCCTTCACAATGGCCACCACCAGGCCAACCATCTTCCGGATCTGATGCATCATGAAGCTCTGGCCCTTCACCCTGATCACTGCGAACTCCAGGCCCTCCCGCACAAAGGGTTCCTCGCAGTACATCTCCAGGATGTAGCGGCGGGCGCTGGGCTCCTGTGGCCCCTTCTGCGAGGTGAAATTGTGGAAGTTGTGCGTGCCCTTGTAGCAGGCCAGGAGCCTGTTGACCTGCTGCAGCGTCTCGGCGCTCAGGCGGTAGGTCTCATCCTGCACGTCCCGGTCCTTGTGCGCAAAGGCAAACGTGGGCAGCAGGTAGCAATAGGTCCTGGCATCACATCTGTTCTTGGAGTTAAACCCGCCTGTGACCCGCTTCAGTCCTAGGAGAGAGGTGACCAGTGAGGAGAGAGGCAGGTGAGAAGTGCCTGGATGACCAGGGAGCAGCCTGAGCACAGCGTGAGCCCCAGCGTCTCCTCACCCAGAGCACCAACCAAGCTCCAGCAAGCATCGGCTTCTCTGGGGAGGGGACAGCCACAGGTTGGGGAACAGGCACAGGAGGACAGTGGACACGAGGGACAGGTGCAGTGCTCTATAAAGTGACTGAATTTACAACCATTTATTGTAATTTTCCAATAGCGAGAAGATACAAAACGTCTCCAATACAAAGAAATGATAAATGCTTGGAGTGATGGATCTATTTATGCTAATTGCCCTATTTGATCATTACACATGACTGGAAATATCACACATTATTGTACATAAGTGTATATAATTATTATGCATGAATTTAAAATAATAAAAGCAGCTAGGCACGGTGCAGTGGCTCATGCCTGTAATCCCAGCACTTTGGGAGGCCAAGGCGGGTGGCTCACTAGGTCAGGAGTTTGAGACCAGCCTGGGCAACATGGCAAAACCCCGTCTCTATTAAAAATACAAAAATTAGCCAGGCATGGTGGCGGGCGCCTGTAATCCCAGCTACTCGGGAGGCTGAGGCAGGAGAATTGCTTGCACCCATGAGGAGGAGGTTGCAGTGAGCTGAGATCGCACCACTGCACTCCAGCCTGTGCGTCAGAGCGAGACTCTGTCTCAAAAAATAATAACAATACGCCAGGAGCGGTGGCTCACGCCTGTAATCCCAGCACTTCGGGAGTCTGAGGTGGGCAGATCACGAGGTCAGGAGATCAAGACCACCCTGGCTAACAGGGTGAAACTCCATCTCTACTAAAAATACAGAAAATTAGCCGGGCGTGGTGGCAGGTGCCTGTAGTCCCAGCTACTCAGGAGGCTGAGGCAGGAGAATGGTGTGAACCCGGGAGGTGGAGCTTGCAGTGAGCTGAGACCATACCACTGCACTCCAGCCCGGGCAACAGAGCGAGACTCCATCAAAAAATAATAATAATAATAATAATAATAATAAAAGCAAAAAAAATTGTTAAAACAAAGGAATTGGGCTTTTGTGCACTAAACTCTAAACCTGTAGCGTACTTAATCTCGGAATTCAACACATATCCAAACAACAAAAACAAAGGGTGTGTTAAAACCCAGTGCTGGCAAAGGATCCAGTGTGAACTGGCGCAGCGCACCCTGGAATAAAACCCCAGATGTAGGGGAAGGGTGTAACCCCAGCTCAGAAGTCGCGTTAATTCTACAGACAAGGCCATACAGGCAGCACTGTTTGCAACAACAAAAAACACTGGAAACCACCTTAGAATTCCAGCAACTGCAGGCTGACCTAATAAATGCCAGAATATTCGCAGGATAAAAAAGGATGCAGCCCCGCAGGTCAGGGACAAGTCTCCAAGAACTGAGGGCACGGCCCCTCCAAGATGCCTTGAGCGCTAGCAGCACCCCACAGGTGTTCAGTGAGTATTTGTTGAATATTGAATAAGCAAAAATTAAAGACAAATGAAGACCTGCATGCAGGGGGATCCAATCTGTTGAGGACATCTATGTTTAAATGGAAGAATTCTAGAAGAGTAACCCTCACTGAGGGCACCAACTTCAGGGGCTAGGAGGAGAAAGCTCTGCCTGGACTTGCCTCTGCTGGGCTGCACACCTCCTCCAGGAGCTTGCATTGTGGCTGAGACATGCAGGCCCCTCCGGCTGCTAGGATTCCACCTCACCTCAGGAGTCTGATTTTTTTTTTTTTTTTTTTTTTTGAGATGGAGTCTCACTCTGTTGCCCAAGCTGGAGTACAGTGATGCAGTCTCAGCTCACTGCAACCTCCGCCTCCCGAGTTTAAGTGATTCTCCTGTCTCAGCCTCCTGAGTAGCTGGGATTACAGGCACCTGCCACCAAGCCCAGCTAACTTTTGTATTTTTGGTAGAGATGGGGTTTCACCATGTTGAACTCCTGACCTCGTGATCCGCCCACCTCAGCCCCCACAATGCTGGGATTACAGGTGTTGGATACCGCACCCAGCCAGGAGTCTGATTTAACACCCAACTATGGTTTCCCATTTACAAGGATTGGCCTGGGCCTTGTGACCTCACAAGCAGTGGGGTGCCTCCACACAGCCTGCCCGGCCCGGGTCGCTAGTCACATGGATCCCATGGCCGCTGGCACCGCATGCCTCGTGCTTTTGTCTCCAGTCATGTTTGTTTCTGAGTGACTTTTTTGGTTTTTTTTGGTTTTAAAGATTCCATTTCATAAACACTAAACATCACAAGGATGCGCTGCAAGCATAATTCTGGTTGTTCCAGACGTAACTGCTAAGAAAGGCTGCAAAGTGCCGGCAGATGGCCACACTGCAGACCTGGGGAGGGCCCTGCTGGCCTGCACCGCGGCGTGTGGGTGACAGCGACTACCCAACAACTGCACAGATGTGGCACTGTTGAGCATGATAGGGATTAATCTACAGAATACTCAAGTATTTTCCATACAAATGAATGGGAAGAGAACTCAAACGCAACTTTCAGAGGACTTATTCTATGGGAAGTTTCTCAGGAGGAAATTATCCTCAGAAGGCAGAGGAAGCCCAGCATAACAAAAATAAAACTATTGTCGGGTGTGGTGGCTCACGCCTGTAATCCCCAGCTGCTGGTAATCCCAGCACTTCAGGAGGTCAAGGCAGGTGGATCACCTGAGGTCGAGAGTTCAAGACCAGCCTGACCAACATGGAGAAACCCCGTATTCACTAAAAAGACAAAATTAGCCGGGCGTGGTGGCACATGCTTGTAATCCCAGCTACTCGGGAGGCTGAGGCAGGAGAATCACTTGAACCTGGGAGGTGGAGGTTGTGGTGAGCCAAGATCGCGCCATTGTACTCCAGCCTGGGCAACAAGAGCGAAACTCCATCTCAAAAAAAAAAAAAATTAATAAAAAATGAAGCTATTGCTGGGTGCAGTGGCTCACACCTATAATCCCAGCACTTTGGGAGGCCGAGGTGGGTGGATCACCTGAGGTCAGGAGTTTGAGACCAGACTGACCAACATGGTAAAACCCCATCTCTACTAAAAATACAAAAATTAGCCGGGTGTGGTGGTGTGTACCTGTAATCCCAGCTACTGGGAAGGCCAAGGTGGGAGAATCGCTTGAACCCAGGAGGCAGGTGGAGGTTGCAGTGAGCCGAGATCACACCACTGCATTCCAGCCTGGGCAACAGAACAAGACTCCATCACAAAAAAGTAAAAATAAAAACTTAACAGTGGGTAAAATCAACAGGGATTACTGAATCCTATTTATGACTCATACATAAATGTTCACAGTGGCTTTACTTCTAACAGCCCAAAACTGGAAATCACCCAGTGTCATCAGCAGGTTGTGTATAAACAATCCGTGATACATCGCAGAACGGAACACCCCGCAGCAATGAGAAGGAACAGACTGCTGACATACATAACAGCATGGATGAATCTTAAAATAGTCAGGCTGTGGGCCGGGCACAGCAGCTCACGCCTGTAATCCCAACACTTTGGAAGACTGAGGCAGGTAGACTGATTGAGCCTAGGAGTTTGAGACCAGCCTGGGCAACATGGCGAAACCCCATCTCTACCAAAAAAATTAAAATTTAGCCGGCTGAGGTGGCGTGTGCTTGCAGGCTGAGGCGGGAGGATCGCATGAGCCCAGGTGGTCAATGCTACAGTGAACTGTGATCGCAACTCCAGCCTGGGCTATAGAACAAGACCCTGTCTCCCTGTCTCAAAAAAACACCTTTCTCCAAGCAGACCAGTCAGGCAGACAACAGTTCTGTTTTCTTGGGATTACACCAAAACAAAAAGGAAAAGAAAACAGAGCAAGATGATAGATTCACGCCCAGCCACACCTATCAATACATTCAATATAAGTGGCTTCTGGGAGGCCAAGGCAGGAGGATCCCTTGAGTCCAGGAGTTCAAGACCAGCCTGGGCAACAAAATGAGACCCCATCTCTACAAACTCAAAAATTAAGCGTGGTGGCACACACTTGTAGTTCCAGTTACTGAGGAGGCTGAGGACCACTTGAACCTGGGAGGCGGAGGCTGCAGTGAGCCATGATCACACCACTGGACTCCAGCCTGGGTGAGAGTGAGACTCTCTCAAAAAACAAACAGAATAAATGAATCAATGAAGGAATCAATGTATGTACGTTAAGTTACCTGTACCTGCCACTTAAAAGGCAGAGAGTTCCATTTTAAGAAGGCCTAAAAATTCCATTTATCAGTACTGCCATAAAAGGGAACAACTGTTCATTTTAACCACAAATTTGGATTTTCTTTTTTTTTTTTTTTTTTTTTTTTTTTGAGACGGAGTCTCACTGTGTCTCCCAGGCTGGAGTGCAGTGGCGCGATCTCGGCTCACTGCAAGCTCCGCCCCTGGGGTTCACGCCATTCTCCCGCCTCAGCCTCCCAAGTAGCTGGGACTACAGGCGCCCGCTACCGCGCCCGGCTAGTTTTTTGTATTTTTAGTAGAGACGGGGTTTCACCATGTTAGCCAGGATAGTCTCGATCTCCTGACCTTGTGATCCACCCGCCTCGGCCTCCCAAAGTGCTGGGATTACAGGCTTGAGCCACCGCGCCCGGCCTGGATTTTCACATCCAGTGTTTGATAAAAACAAGGCACCCGTGTGGCCACAAGCACTGCAAATGAGAAGCCTTCTACTCCTGTCTAGTTGCTCCTGTTTCTGAAGAAGGTCAGAACCAGCTGCAAAGCAACTCTGACTACACTTCTGCATCAGTGACAGGTGGAAAAGGCAAGAGCATGCATAGCCTCGTGTCTCTGCAAGACCATCTACAACCGGGCGTGTGGCCGCCAGCACTGCAAGACTTACCCAGGATCCGAATGTGAGAGGGAAGGTGGCTGTTGATCTTTTCTAGAATGTCGTCAATCAGCCACACCTTCAGGGATACCACCTGGCCGGCTGCGGACACACCCTGTAAAGAAAGCACAACGGGCGACGGAAGGTGGGTCCCTCAGGCCTTGCACACTGGTCTCTGAGACAGAAGGACGATGCGGACCTTGTGTTGTTTCACACATGAATTCTGCTGTTAGAAACGCATCTGGAGGGAATCATCCGATATAAAAATAAAGCTCTATTGGCCAACAGAGTGTGTGCAGGAGCACTTATAAAATAAACTATTACGAATGAATTCAAAGCCCAAGAGAAAACATTAAATGAGGGAGCATAAATATGACTCTGTGCAGACAGAAAGCAAAGTCCCACATAAGACATGACCCCCACCCAGGCGCAGTGGCTCACGCCTGTAATCCCAGCACTTTGGGAGGCTGAGGCAAGCAGATCATCTGAGGTCAGGAGTTTGAGACCAGCCTGGCCAACACGGTGAAACCTGATCTCTACTAAACATACAAAAACTTAGCAGGGTTTTGTAGCGCGCACCTGTAGTCCCAGCTACTCAGGAGGCTGAGGCGGGAGAATCACGTCAGCCTGGGAGGTTGGAGGTTGCAATGGGCCAAGATCCTGCCACTGCACGCCAGCCTGGGTGACAGGGTCAGATTCTACCTCAAAAAAAAAAAAAAGATATGACTCCCAAGGATTGGGGAAAAGAGAAAATACAACTGAGATCCAAGGGCAGAGTGAGGAGGTGGTCCCCACTGGAGTCAGAACAGCAGTGGCCCTGGGGGAAAGGGAGGGGCCTTCTGGGGACAGGCAGTGGGTACACAGGTAAAAACTGATCAAGCTTATGCTTAAGACTAGCACGCTTTACTGTTGTATATTATACCTCTTTTTTAAAGTAAGTTTCTATAGATTTTTTGTTGGGTTCTTTTTGAGACAAGGTTTGGTCTGTCACCCAGGTTGGAATGCAGTGTTGCCATCTTGGCTCACAGCAACCTCGACCTCCCAGGTTCAAGCAATCCTCCCACCCCAGCCTCCCAAGTAGCTGAGACTACAGGCAGGCACCACAATGTCTGGAGAGTTTTTTAAATTTTTTTGTAGAGACAGTGTCTTGCTATGTTGCCCAGACTGGTCTGGAACTCCTGTCCTCAAGTGATCCTCCCACCTCAGTCTCATAAAGTGCTGGGATTACAGGCGTGAGCAACCATGCCGGGCCAAGGAGATCGCTTCCAATTAAAGGAAGCTCTAGAGACACGATAACTGAATGCCAATAATGATCCTAGATTAGATCCCCGACCAATTAACAAAAATAAAGGCATGCCACAAAGAAGCTGAAGAAAAAGAAAACAGAAAAGACAGTTTCCAACTTTAGACATGTCAGAGGGTGGTACTCTATTAATGCTGAATTTCACACACGTAATAATTTATAGTGTGAGGTTGCTGAAGGATGTCACAGTCCCCAGGAGACTCATGTTAAGATGTTTCAGGGTAAAAGGTGATGATGTCTGCAACTTACTCTCAAATGGTTCCATTTTAAGATACAAAAGGCCAGATACGGCTGGGCGCGGTGGCTCACACCTGTAATCCCAGCACTTTGGGAGGCAGAGACGGGCAGATCACGAGGTCAGGATATCGAGACCATCCTGGCTAACACGGTGAAACCCCATCTCTACTAAAAAATACAAAAAACTAGCCGGGCGAGGTGGCGGGCGCCTGTAGTCCCAGCTACTCAGGAGGCTGAGGCAGGAGAATGGCATGAACCCGGGAGGCAGAGCTTGCAGTGAGCTGAGATCCGGCCACTGCACTCCAGCCTGGGCGACAGAGCGAGACTCCGTCTCAAAAAAAAAAAAAAAAAGGCCAGGCACAGTGGCTTTCATTCATTATCCCAGTACTTCGGGAGGCTAAGGTGGGAAGATGGCTTGAGCCCAAGAGTTCGAGACCAGCCTGGGCAACACAGCAAGATTCTGTCTCAAAAAAGGTAAAGAAAGATAAATAAAAAGAAAACAAACAAAAAAAACGGGTCGGGTACGGTGGCTCACGCCTGTAATCCTAGCACTTTGGGAGGCCGGGGCAGGCGGATCACCTGAAGTCGGTCGTTCAAGACCAGCCTTACCAACATGGGAAACCCTGTTTTTACTAAAAATACAACAAATTAGCTGGAGTGGTGGCAGGCGCCTGCAATCCCAGCTACTTGGGAGGCTGACTCTGGAGAATCACTTGAACCCAGGAGGTGGAGGTTGCAGTGAGCCGAGATCATGCCATTGGACTCCAACCTGGGCAACAAGAGTGAAACTCCATCTCAAAAAATAAAATGAATTAAAACACACACACACACACAACTATGCCAATATGGTAAAAATCTAACCTTGGTGAATCTGGGAAGACTATGTGGGTGCTCACGGTATTATCATTAAGACTTTTATGGGCCAGGCGCGGTGGCCCAAGCCTGTAATCCCAGCACTTTGGGAGGCGGAGACGGACGGATCACGAGGTCAGGAGATAGAGAGCATCCTGGCTAACATGCTGAAACCCCGTCTCTACTAAAAAAATACAAAAAACTAGCCAGGCAAGGTGGCAGATGCCTGTAGTCACAGCTACTCGGGAGGCTGAGGCAGGAGAATGGCGTGAATCCGGGAGGCGGAGCTTGCAGTGAGCTGAGATCCGGCCACTGCACTCCAGCCTGGGCGACAGAGCAAGACTCCGTCTCAAAAAAAAAAAAAAAAAAAAAAAGACTTTTATGAAGGTATGAAATTTTCAAAATAAAAAGTTGGAGAGTAAAACTGTTGAGATGTTCCACTGGCCAGACCCACACATGGAACGTGACAGAAGGAAACGAGCTGTTCTGAAACAAGATGACTTTAGGTAAATACACAACAGATTTCAAAGACTTAGCGCCAAAAAAGGGAAAGAAAATACATCTCATTGCCAAACACTTTGTACTGACAAGAAGTTGAAGTGAGAATATCGGGAACATCCTGGGGGGGTAGGGACAACAGCAGAGGGACACCCGGTATCTCTGGGATGGCCTATGTCTGGCTGTGGTGATGGCTGCACAGCTCTGTGAATATACTGGAACCACTGAACTGTATACGTTGTTCTTCTTTTTTTTTTTTTTTGCCAGGCTGGAGCTCAGTGATGCAATCTCGACTCACTGCCACCTTCGTCTTCCGTGTTCAAGAGATTCTCATGCCTCAGCCTCGCAAGTAGCTGGGATTACAGGTGTGACTCACCACGCCTGGCTAATTTTTGTATCTTTAGTAGAGATGGGATTTTGTCATGTTGGCCAGGCTGGTCTCGAACTCCCGGCCTCAAGTGATCCGTCCACTTTGGCCTCCCAAAGTACTGGGATTACAGGTGTGAGCCACCACACCCAGCTTGAACCGTACACTTTCTTTTAGGTTTTTTTGTTTTGTTTTCAGATGAAGTTTCACTCTTGTTGCTCAGGCTGGAGTATAATGGCACAATCTCAGCTCACTGCAACCTCCACCTCTCGGATTCAAACGATTCTCCTGCCTCAGCCTCCTGAGTAGCTGGGATTACAGGCGTGTGCCACCACACCTGGCTAATTTTTGTATTTTTAGTAGAGACGGGGTTTTACCATATTGACCAGGCTGGTCTCGAACTCCTGAACTCAGGTGATCCACCCGCCTTGGCCTCCCAAAGTGCTGGGATTACAGGCATAAGCCACCACGCCTGGCCTGAACTGTACACTTTCAATGGGTCAACTGTATAAGAGTGAATTCTATTTCTTTTTTTGCTTTTTTTTTTTGAGATGGAGTCTCACTCTGTCACCTAGGCTGGAGTGCACCATCTTGGCTCACTGCAACCTCCGCCTCCCAGGTTCACACAATTCTCCTGCCTCGGCCTCCTGAGTAGTTGGGATTACAGGCACCCACCACCACACCCGGCTAATTTTGTATTTTTAGTAGAGACATGGTTTCTCCATGTTGGCCAGGCTGGTCTCAAATTCCTGACCTCAAGTGATCCGCCCGCCTCAGACTCCCAAAGTGCTGGGATTACAGGCATGAGCCACCGCGCCCGGCCAAGAGTGAATTATATTTCAATAAAGCTATTTTTAAAATCTGAAACAAAAACAAAATGTTAAACAGCAGAAATACACACACACAAAAAAAAATAATAGGCCGGGCGTGGCGGCTCACACCTGCAATCCCAGCACTTTGGGAGGCCGAGGAGGGCGGATCACCTGAGGTCAGGAGTTCGAGACCAGCCTGATCAACATGGAGAAACCCCATCTCTACTAAAAATACAAAATTAGCCAGGCTTGGTGGCACATGCCTGTAGTCCCAGCTATTTGAGAGGCTGAGGCAGAAGAATGGCTTGAACCCGGGAGGTGGAGGTTGCGGTGGGCTGAGATCCCGCCATTGCACTTCAGCCTGGGCAACAAGAGTGAAACTGTCTCAAAAATAAATAAACAAATAAATAATAAAAATTGTAAGATGTTACTGTTTTCACCCGAAGGGCAGGGCACTCGGGTGCGACCACGTCGGCCTCATGGATCTACTTCTGCAGGTTTTCCAATTGCAAGTGAGAAAACATATTAGAACGAAACTCTCTCTCTAACAACAGCAGAACTAAAAATAAATACAAGGACCCTATTTTGAAATGCTCTCTTCATCAGCTTGAACAAATTGTTACTTTCTTCTTCCCTAAAAACAATCAGAGAGCTGTAAATGGAGAATCAAAAAGAAAATGGAAATAGTAAGACCCACAGAACTCTCTACCTTGGGCCATCAAAGGCATCACCCACTAGGAGTGAACTTGTGGGTCCCTCTTGTGTTCTCCCCTCTACACGATGGCTCCAGCATGCGTCCATGGATCCCCAGGGACCTGTGTGCCTTTGAAACTAGGTGTTTGTGGGAACAAGAGCCATAGCTTTATTCAGATTCCTGGGGATCCTGACCAGCAAAAAGTTATGTCTCTGAGAGACCCCCAATGCCCTCAGGCAGCCTGAGAGCCATGTTAGAGCCAGATACTCTCACAGGCAAGGATGACAGGTATCACATTCACTGATGCCTTCTACATGCTACAGAAAAGCTATCTGTTCTCTCCAGCTGTGCTGTCCCTGTCTGCCAAATGTTGGGCTGCGGGCGGCAAGCCACCCAGGTGCCGAGGCGAGAGACTGAAGGCACGAGCTGTTCCAGTATAATAAAGAAAATAATTAGAATAAGAAAAGTTATACTAGAAATAGGATACAGATATGATTATATATAATATCAATATTTGTAGTATTGTTCTTTATTATTATAATAATCTCTGTTCTATAATTATAACCTAGGAAAAACCAGGCCATACAGAGTCAGGAGCTGAAGGGACACTGTGAGAGGTGACCAGAAGACAAGAGTGTGAGTCCTCGGTCACTCCCAGATAAGGGCTGCTTGGTCTAGTGGTAGCGCCAGTGCCTGGGAAGGCACCTGCTACTTAGCAGACCGGGAAAGGGAGTCTCCCCTTTCCCTGGGGCAGTCAGAAAACACTCTGCTCCAGCACCTCTCGTGGGAGGCCTGACATGACCCAGGCCTGCCCGCCGTCATGCGGAGGCTTCAACGTCTCCTGTGGGGCTGTGCTTCAAAGGTCACACTCCTTGTCACGTTCATGTTCCGCCTGTATACCTGGCTCCTCCTTTTAAGTTCTTAGAAGATAGCAGTAGCAGAATTAGTGAAAGCATTAAAGTCTTTGATCTTTCTGACAAGCGCATAGAAGAAATGCTGATGCTGATGTATGCTGTCCCCCTCTCCGCCTCAGCTACCACAAAGGGAAAGACCCCCGTCCCGTGGACACGTCACTCGTGTGACCTTATCCATCACTTGAGACGACTCATACCCCTTACCCTGCCCCCTTGCCTTGTATATAATAAACAGCAGTGCACCGGGCATTCAGGACCACCACCGGACTCCACACACTGGTGGCAGTGGTCCCCTGGGCCCAGCTGTCCTTCCTTCTATCTCTCTGTCTCATGTCTTTATTTTTCTACGATCTCTCGTCTCTGCACACGAAAGAAAACCCACAGGCCCTGTAGGGCTGGACCCTACACTGGGTCCCTCCTTAAAGACATCTCCATTCCCTGTGGCGGGCCACTCTGCCCACATCCAATCCCATGGTTCAGTTCCAAGCACAGCAATGTGGTGTCACAGGACCACTTGGCATGTGCTGCCACACAGCCAGCAGCAGCGTCCAGGGTGGATGTGCAAACCCATCGGAAACGGGAACTCAGCCTTGTGGTTCTGAAGGGTCAGTGCTGGGTCACCAGCCCCACGCAGCTGAGACCATGTAACGGGTCCAGGGTGGTGGAGATGTGATGAGTGTGGACTTAGCACACACACAAAAACAGTATTACATTTATCCCATGAAGAGATTTTTATATGGATTACACGCTGAAATAAGGATATCCTGAATATACTGAGTTTATAATACAGCGAATTATTTATTAATTTCAAGCCAGATGTGGTGGTTCATGCCTGTAAATCCCAGCACTTTGGGAAGCCAAAGTGGGAAAATCACCAGAGCCCAGGAGTTTGAGACCCCTGGGCAGCATAGCAAGACCTCGTATTAAAAAAAAAAAAAAATTTAGCCAGGCATGGTGGAGTGCCTGTCGTTCCGGTGAGATGGTTTGCTGTATCCCTGCCAATTCTCATGTTGCACGGTAATCCCCATATGTCTAGGGAAGACCTGGTGGGAGGTGACTGGATCATGCGCACGGTTTCCCCCATGCTGTTCTCGTAACCGTGAGTGAGTTCTCACAACATCTGACGGTTTTATAAGGGGTCTTCCCCTTACCCTCTTCACTCTCTCACGCCTGCCACCATGATCCAAGGTTCCTGAGGCCTCCCCAGCTATGTGGCACTGAGTCAGTTAAACCTCTTTCTTTATAAATTGCCCAATCTTGGGCAGTTCTTTATAACAGCGTGAAAACAGACCAATTCACCCAGCTACTCGGGAAGCTGAAGCAGGAGGACTGCTTGAGCCCAGGAGTTTGAGACTGCAGTGAGCCCGGATCGTGCCACTGCACTCCAGCCTGGACAAGAGAATGAGACCCTGACTCTAAAAAAGGAAAGAAAAGAGAATGCTGCACCATACAAGTGTGGCTCTCTGCCCTCGGAGCCACACAATCACATTTGCCTCAGAGTGAGCCTGATTGGAGGGTCGAAGGCAGATGTTGCGGCTGCCCCTGGGCCACCTGCAGGAATGCATGTCCCTGAGAACAGAATCAACATAGGAATGTATGTCCCTGAGAACAGAATCAACACAAGAGAAAGCAAAGACCAGAGAGAACACAGAGCCCCGCTGGCAGGAAGCACCTAGATCCGGCTATACCTGAGCTGCCCAGGCTCCTGGACATCTCACCTACGTAAGGTGTAGGCTAGTTTGATTTGCACATCATATGTACTCAGAAGCAGCACAACAAGTCAGGACACTGAGCTGGAAAGTGGGCCGGGTGCTGCTCGTATCAGCCGGGACGGGGCAGAAAAGGCCGTCACCCACCTTGTCTGTCCGGGCACAGCGCTGGAAGGACATTTTCCTCATGTCCTCGCCATGATTTTCAGGAATACAGCCTGACCGGACGAGGGCAGACACCAAGTCATCTTCAATTGTTTTGAATTGTGAGGACCCAACATTCCTCTGGAAAAAGGAGACAAAAACAGGTTTTATATTTTGCAGATGGGGGTCGCCATGTTGCCCAGGCTGGTCTCAAACTCCTGGTCTCAAGCGCTCCTCTGGCCTGAAGTGCTGAGATTACAAGTGTGAGCTGCCACGCTCATGTGAAAACCCTGTATTCTGCTCACTCGCCCTGAGCCTGGGCTGCTCCACGCCAGGGGATGGGTAGCGTGGAATGGAATCAAAATGCAGGTTTGACTGAACCTGTGTACACACCTACTTCCACAATCTGTCAGTTATGACATCAGTGCCGTGGGTGCTACCTATACTTAAACAATATAACATCAGATATAAAGTAATCCATGGCCAGGCACAGTGGCTCATACCTGTAATCCCAGCACTTTGGGAGGCCAAGGCGGGTGGATCACCTGAGGTCAGGAGTTCGAGACTAGTCTAGCCCACATGGTGAAACCCTGTGTCTACTAAAAATACAAAAAGTAGGCCGGGCACGGTGGCTCAAGCCTGTAATCCCAGCACTCTGGGAGGCCGAGACGGGCGGATCACGAGGTCAGGAGATCGAGACCATCCTGGCTAACACGGTGAAACCCCGTCTCTACTAAAAAAAAAAAAATACAAAAAACTAGCCGGGCGATGTGGCGGGCGCCTGTAGTCCCAGCTACTCGGGAGGCTGAGGCAGGAGAATGGCGTGAACCCGGGAGGCGGAGCTTGCAGTGAGCTGAGATCCGGCCACTGCACTCCAGCCTGGGCGACAGAGCGAGACTCCGTCTCAAAAAATAAAATAAAATAAATAAATAAATAAATAAATAAAAATACAAAAAGTAGCCAGGCGTGGTGGCAGGCTCCTGAGACAGGAGAAATCGCTTGAACCTGGGAAGTGGAAGCTGCAGTGAACCGATAGTGCACCACTGCACTCCAGCCTAGGCGACAGAGGAAAACGCTGTCTCAAAAAAAAAACAAATAAAAGTTAGTCAGGTATGCTTTTAATTCCAGCTACTCAAGAGGCTGAGACAGGAGAATCACTTGAATCTGGGAGGCAGAGATTGCAGTGCACAGTGGTTGGCTGGGCTCGGTAGTTCACCCCTGTAATTCCAGCACTTTGGGAGACGGAGGCAGGAGGATAATCTGAGATCAGGAGTTCAAGGCCAGCCTGACCAACATGGTGAAACCCCGTCTCTACTAAAAATAAAAAACTAGCCGGGCGTGGTGGCAGGCGCCTATAGTCCCAAATACTTGGGAGGCTGAGGCACAAGAATCACTGGAACCCGGGAGGTGGAAGTTGCAGTGAGCCAAAATCCCACCACTGCACTCCAGCCTGGGCGACAGAGCGAGACTCTCTTTCCAAAAAAAAAAAGCAATCCATTACTTGTAACTTTCGCCATAAAAGCTGTTACAACAACTGCCAAAGTTAAGCATTATTTTCTTAAACTTTTGTTTCAGTCAGACACTGCATGCACTGCACGAACTTCTGTGGATAAGCTTAAAGATGCTTAAAGAGGCCGGGCGCGGTGGCTCAAGCCTGTAATCCCAGCACTTTGGGAGGCCGAGACGGGCGGATCACGAGGTCAGGAGATCGAGACCATCCTGGCTAACACGGTGAAACCCCGTCTCTACTAAAAATACAAAAAAAAAACTTAGCCGGGCGTGGCGGCGGGCGCCTGTAGTCCCAGCTACTCGGGAGGCTGAGGCAGGAGAATGGCGTGAACCCAGGAGGCGGAGCTTGCAGTGAGCTGAGATCCGGCCACTGCACTCCAGCCTGGGTGACAGAGCGAGACTCCGTCTCAAAAAAAAAAAAAAAAGATGCTTAAAGAACACAGAGCCAGGCAAAGCCACAGTGTTAATTACAAAAAGGAACAAAAGGAACGTCTACCTGAGGCCAGTCGCAGTGGCTCATGCCTGTAATCACAACACGGGGAGGCTGAGGCAGGAGGATGGCTTGAGCCCAGGAGTTCGAGAGCAGCCTGGGCAGCACAGCGAGCCCCCATTCCCATAAATAATAAGAAACTTAGCAAGACCCCATTTCTGTAAATTTTAAAAAAAAATTAGGCCGGACGCGGTGGCTCAAGCCTGTAATCCCAGCACTTTGGGAGGCCGAGGCAGGCGGATCACGAAGTCAGGAGATCGAGACCATCCTGGCTAACACGGTGAAACCCCATCTCTACTAAAAATACAAAAAGAAGAAATTAGCTGGGCGTGGTGGCGGGCGCCTGTAGTCCCAGCTACTCTGGAGGCTGAGGCGGGAGAATGGCGTGAACCTGGGAAGCGGAGCTTGCAGTGAGCCGAGATCACGCCACTGGGGGCGACAGAGCGAGACTCCGTCTCAAAAAAAAAAAAAAAAAAAGTATTCGGGCCATGAGGTCAAGGACACTTACAGTCCTCAATGCTTGGGAGGCTGAGGTAGGAGGATCTCTTGAGCCCAGAAGGTGGAGGCTGCAGCGAGCACTGGATGCACCACTGCATTCCAGCCTGGGCCACAAAGGAAGACCATCCCTCAAAAAAAAAAAAAAAAATACGCCTACCTGAATGCATCCACACCCTCTACTTTCCAGAAAAGGAAGTGGGCCGAGGAGAGAATCCTCACAACTTTAATACTTAGCTCTGTCCCTTTAACGCACACGACGGCAGGCTCTTCTGAGCTGCAACGCGCTGTCCACTGCTCTCAGCAATGAGCGTCAGTACACCTAGCTCATCTTCACACCCTATCTAGCAGGTGCTGTCAGCACTCCCATCCTAAAGACGAGGCCTCGAGCACACAGCAAGTGAACCCCGCCTCAGATCCCAGTGGTTAGCGGCAGGGCCGGGCCTGATGGAAGGCAGCAGCTCGCGTGCAGCAGGACCAGTGAAAGCTGCTTGGGCCTGCACCTAAACCCAGCCGGACCCACCGCTTCCACCGCGGCCGCACCCGCACCTAAGCCCCGCGGGACCCGCCGCTTCCCGGGCGGCCACACCTGCATGCCGTGGTAGCCCTTGCCCGAGTAGGCCATGAGCAGCACGATCTTGCGCTTGGGCAGCTTCCCGCGCCGCTCCTCGTCCCCATCGCTCTTGACCTTCTTCGCCGGATGCTCTTCGTCCTCCCAGACGCGGGCACCCCCGGCCCAGCAACTGCGGGACCTCCGATCCTGGGGGCGCGCGGATCCCGCGGGCGGTGGCTCCGCGTTCCCCGCCATGCGCGGCGAGCTGCGGAGAAGGGCAGCGTGAGCGGGGGTCCGGTCGGCACCGCGCGGGGTGGGGTGGGCTGGGCTGGGCTGGGCGGGCGTGGCGGGGTCGCCCGGCGTCGCGGTCATTACCAGGACGGACGCGGTCCCAGGCGCAGGGTCCACCGTCCGCAGGCTCCCAACAGCGCGCGAAGCTGGAGGCCCATGCGCAGGCTACCAGCGAACCCGACCCCGCCCTGACCCCCGAGCCCTGACCCCCAGGGTCCCAGCCCCAACTCTGCCGACCCCTAACCTCTCGGACCCTGACGCTGCTGCCCTGTTCCTGCTAACCCCTGACCTCCGGGAACCCGGCGCCCCAACCCCTCTCTAGCTAACCTCTGACCTCTCGGACCCGCACACCGCAAGCCCGCTCCTGCTGGCCCCTGACCTCTCGGACCTTGATGCCCCAGCCTCGCTCCTGCTGACCCCTGACCCCTCGGGCCCCGCGCCCAAGCCCCGCCTCTGCTGTCCCCAGACCGCCCCGGGACCCTGACGGATAAACTCCAACGTCCCCTGACACCCAGGTTAACCTCTGACCTCCCCAGCCCCTTCACCTCCCTCCCCGCCCAGTGGGCTTTCCTCGGGAGTCGAAGAGACCCGGACCACCCGCGTCGGGACCAGAAAAGATCGCCTAGCGTCAGGCCCCACTCACTAAGCGGCTGACTGAGCCGGAGCCGGACCACGTGGGCGAAGGCGGAAGTGGAACGAGCGGCTGGATGGCGGCCGAGCGGGGACAAAAAGTCTTCCGGAGAAGTGGCGGGGCGGAGACAGGGATGAGGGAGATTTGCGGGGTGGGATGGGGGCGGAGATTAGGGTGTTGGGGGCGGGGATTTTGGGGTGTTGGGGGCGGGGATTGGGGGTGTCAGGGACGGGACACGAGGCCCTCCCGCATCTGGCACCGCGGCCGCGCGGCGAAACGTGTGAGCAGTGGTCGCGCCGCCGCCGCCTCCTGGGTGCTGTCGCCCGCCCAGCGGAGCAGGGGAAACTCCGAGCCCACGCCGGCCCCGCTCCTCTCCGCTGCCGGGTCCCCTCCCACGGGCTCGGCCCCCAGACCCTCAGTGGCACCCACCCTGTGCGGCCCTCGTGTGGCCTCAGCCCCGCGCCCCGTCCCGGTTCCACAGACGCTGGGGCGCAGGTGAGGCTCCGCCCTGGCCTTCACCCACACCGTGGAAGGGGGTCGCCGCCCACCGCAGCCTCCGCCTCCGGGCTCCAGCGGTCCTCGCAGGCGCGCGCCACCACGCCCAGCTAATTTTTTCTTATTTTTTATAGAGATGCGGCCTCCTGAAAAGTGGCCACTCTTTTTGTGGGGGGGGGGAGGGGCGGGGAATCAGAGTCTTGCTCTTTCGCCAGGTTGGACTGCAGTGGCGGGATCTCGGCTCACTGCAACCTCCGCCTCCCGGGCTCAAGCGATTCTCCTGCCTCAGCTTCCCGAGTAGCTGGGACTACAGGCGCGCGCCACCACGCCTGGTTAATTTTTTTGTATTTTCGTAGAGACGGGGTTTCACCATGTTAGCCAGGATGGTCTCGATCTCCTGACCCACCTCGGCCTCCCAAAGTGCTGGGATTACAAGCGTGAGCCACCGCGCCCAGCCTTTTTTTTTTTTAAGGGACCGGCTCACTGTGTTGCCCAGGCAGATCTCCAAATGCAGAGCTCAAGCGATCCGCCTGCCTCCCCTTCTGAAGTGCTGGGATTCCCGGTGTGGCCACTGCACCCACCACTTCCTTGCCTCCTCTCCCAAGCTTGCCCTCCTGTCCTCCTGCTTTCCCTTAGAGAAACTCATATGATTCTGGACCCGCCCTCTGGCATAATCTCAAAATCCTTAATCCCATATCTGGGGCCACAATTCAGCCAACCACAAGCTTGAATTTGGGGAATGGGCCATGGGCCAGGGAGAGATGCTCCTGGCAGTGCAAGGGTGGGGAGGCAGGAGCCAGCCATCTGCAGCAGCCCCACTCCTGCCCTCCAGGGGCTGCACCTCCTCCTACAGGTGAGGACTCAGCAGGGCCTGGGCACTGTGCCCACCTGGAGTATGCAGGTAGAGAAACCACAGGGCTGTGTGACGAGGGACTGATAGGAAAAGAGGACCAAGGGGCCCGGGGCCAGGTTGTGTGGGGCCCCGTGGCATTGGCTGTGAGATGGGAGCCCCAGGGATCCAATCTGACACCCCTTCCCAAGGGGTACTCAATGGGCTGCGTGTGGCTTGTGAGGAGCTGGTGGCCGAGGCAGTAAGGGGAGGCAGGAGGGTGATGCAATTGGCCAGGTGGGAGGGCAGCTCACCCATACTAAATGACCTCCCAGGAGGGTACCCCTCCACCAGCCCAGGCTCCAGGACTGAGGCATGGACAGGCACCCAGGGGGCCACAGTTCTGTGAGAGTGCGGGCACCAAGGCCTGGTCCCGCTGGCTTGGAGTGTGCAAGGATGAGGTCCCTCCTGCACTGCCACGGCTTCCCCTGGGCCCACCCTCACCACCTGGCTCTGGCACATGGACCTTTACAGCAGCTTTATTTACCACTGCCCAAACGTGGAAACAACTGATATATCGGCAGGTGAATGGAAAAACTGTGGTACCTCCAGACAATGGAATACTATGCAGCTCTAAAAAGAAATGAGGCCAGGCACGGTGGCTCATCCCTGTAATCCTAACGCTTTGGGAGGCTGGGAGGATGGATCACTTGAGGCCAGGAGTTTGAGACCAGCCTGGCCAGCGTGGCAAAACCCCTGTCTAAAAATACAAAACTTAGCCAGGCTGGGTGCAGTGGCTCAGGCCTATAATCCCAGCTACTCAGGAGACTGGGGCACAAGAGTCGCTCGAACCTTGGGAGGTGGAGGTTGCAGTGAGCTGAGTTCCCACCACTGCACTCCAGCCTGGACAACAGAGCGAGACTGCCTCAAAAAAAAAAAAAAAAAGGAAATGTGCTCCCAGGCCCTGGGCATAGTGTATGTTCCCAACTACGGGACATTCTGAAACAAAAACAACTATGAGGACAGGAAGATCAGTGGCCAGTGGAACTAGGCTGGGAGAGGGGAACAGGTGGAGCCCAGAGGACCTTAGGGTGATGTGTGGCATGACACCTTTGCAACACCCAGTGTATATCGAGTGACCCCATGATGTGAACTGCAGACTTTGAGTGGTAACACAGAACCTGTTGTATTAGAAGTGTCCATGATTTTTGAAAATCTAAAATATGAATATTGGGTTCAACAGCAGAGACAAAGGCACTGCACGAACCTGACCTGTTACTGACGTGACGGGAGAGAGGGCAGATGTCTCTACGTCCTACTCAATTTTCCTGAAACTATAAAACTGCTCTAAAAAATATTAAATTCCATGTTTGTAGTGACTGGGCATTTCTTTACGTTACAGACGTACCAGGAGGACCACAGCGCCCACGGCCTGGCAGCTGCCGTGCCACACCACACCTCACCCGGTGCTGAGTGCAGCTGCTCCTGTTTGAGGAGGCTGTTTGGAAGCAGCCCGTCTTGGGACTCAGAAACAAGGTCTCCGCCTTCCCCTTCCTCGAGAACACCAACCTCTCAATGAACTTTCACTTCTTATTGCGGTTAGCAGTTTTTAGCAAGTTATTTTTATCTAATAAAAACAATATACAATATACAGTTTAAAAAATGCAAACCCTACAGGAGTTCGAGACCAGCCTGGCCAACATGTGAAACCTCGTCTCTACTAAAAATAAAAAAATCAGCCGGGCACAGTGGTGCATGCCTGTAGTCCCAGCTACTTGGGAGGCTGAGGCAGGAGAATCTCTTGAACCTGAGAGGCGGAGGTTGCAGTGAGCCAAGATTGTGCCACTGCACTCCAGCCTGAGCAAGAGTTACTCGTCTCAAATTAAAAAAAAAAAAAGGGCAAAGGATTTAGATGTTCCTCCAAAGACACACAAATGGCCGCCAAGTACCTGTGATGCTCAACGTCAGGACCCCTTGGGGAAATGCAAATCAAAACCACAAGGCGAGGCCTTGGAGGCCCAGCTGCTCAGCGGCTGCAGTGAATAGTCTGAGGCTTCTTGGAAATTCACACAGAGCTCCACGTGGCCCCTCCTAGGTGTATCCCCCAGAGGAGTCAAAGCAGGTGCCCAAAGCTATCCCAACGTGGGTGTCCTGCCCTCTGGAGTCTGTTCACCCTGTGCAGGACCTCCAGCTTGGCGGGAGAGGCTTCCTACAGCACAGGAGTCTGCACTGTCCCTCACATATCCAGCTTCTGCCCTGGGGCTCTGCTCCTACAGCTGTGTCCGGCCATTGTGGGCACCAATGGAGGGGGCCCTGGGGCTCCTGCACCTTGGCTGAGAAAGAACATGACAAAACCCTGAGAACAGTGACAAGCCAACGAAGACAAGAGGTGACACCAGCCCAACAATTCCAAAGGTTTATTTCCTTAAATTGATATTACACAATATAACGCAAAGGGCAGGAAATCACACAAAATTTGCTTTAAAATAGACAAAGGGTCCAGCACTATCAAGAGAACATTCAACCAGGGGCGGCAGTTGAGGCGCCCAGGACCTGCTTGGACACACGCACACGCGGCCGCAACGGAAGCAAGAGGACCAGGACGCCAGGCAAGATCCCCGTAGTGCCAGCTTCCCAGGACTCAAGATTCCAGTCGGCCATGAAGCAATAAATACTAACATGCCCCACAAGGTGAGAATAAAGCCATCAAGGTGATGAGGAAGAAATCACGGGGATTTTCTTCTTCTAAGTCCAAGCACAGTGGCAATATTTCAAGTATTGCAAAGAAAAACACACATGTGTGTATTTTTGTCTGTTATGTGGTGTGTGACCCTGGAACCCCCCGCGTGGGTCCATGGCCCCACCGCTGCCTCCCGCAGACTGGGGACTCGTTCAAGTATCTACTGATCCAGGCTGGGCAGACCAAGGGAGGCCCAGGCAGGGTTTGCAGCACATGCCCGCCTGGAATCTGGAAGGCAGGCCTCTCTGCGGACACCTTCAGTGGCCCTGAGCAAGGCCGAGGCAGGGAGGGACAGGGCTGTCATCAGGCCTACCCTGCCGAGGGGCTGACACCACAGCTGGCTGTCAAAGCTAGATGGGGAGCTTTTGCATATGTTACTTTTTTCCTTGCATGAAGTATTCCCCTCATCTGCCCCCAGGCCCAGGTGGGGAGGGTGCTGGGCACACACCTGTCCTGCTGCAGCCACCGACCCAGGTGTGCACAGAGCAGCCTCACCTGCCTGCCATACGCCCCTGCGCCATCTGCCTCTAACCTGGCCCAGTCCTCGCCCTCCCAAAACCAATTCTTAAACACCTACAAGTTTTCTCCTTTAAAGAAAAAATTAGCTGCATAAAAATAAGACACATTTTAGGAATAAAGTGTGAAAGATTACAAGATGTATCCAGGGCTTAGAGAACACGGTGCCTCTGCTGCCGGTCCCTAGAGGAACGCTTGAACAAAGAACTGCCTCTGCCTCTGGTGCAGGGCCCCACTCACCCCGGAGCCAGTTCTCCCCTTGAGGTCCAGACCTGGGCAGCTCCGTGGTCCGGTGCTCAGGCTTGGGGGCCCTGGCATGTGTCCGCTTATGTGTATGTACAAACACCAGGCCACTGCCAGGAATCACCGCCCAGCAGTCCCTGGTGAGGTCCAGATTCTGTCTCTATCTGCATAAAGTGCTTGGGTGATTGACAAAGCTGGGTGGGTATCTCGGAGGGAGAGGCTCCTGGAGACTGGGGGACGCCGAGGCCGCAGGCTCTTCCTGGGCACAGTGACTGCTGACCTGCCCGAAGCAGGAGCTCGCTTTGGCTTTGAGTCGGCAGCGGTCTCAGGCCCTTGCCTGTCCTCCAGGGCTGCCCCGGGGCTAGAGGGTGGTGGCACCCACGCCTGCTGTGCCAGGCAGCCAGAGGGGCAGAAGTTCTGTGATCCCCACCTGTACAAGATGGGAGACACCCCCAAGCTGTGTGGCTCCAGGTGTGCTGGTTCTGCCCCGTGACCTGCAGGGAGGCCGGCAGGCTGACTGTCCGTGGGGCCCAGGGCAGGGCTCAGCACCAGCGATCAGTGCCATGGGCTTGTCCCGAGGAGTCCAGCCAGCACAGAGCCCACCCTGCAGGGCTCGGCAGGACCAGGGCCCAGCCAGACCAAAAAAGGTCAGGCACAGATGCCAGTCAGCAGCGCCGAGAGTCTCCGCTCAATGCACAGCTTGCCTGTGGAGGGAGAGGGGGGAGCGTGAGGGAGACGCCCAGAGCCCTCAGCCCCCAGCCCAGCCTGGCACTCACACTTGGCGACGTTCTCGATGTCGGCCTGGTCTGAGAGCATGTGCTGCAGCCCTTCCAGGAGCAGCAGGGCCTTGTGGTAGCGCGGGACGCATCCCTCACGGTGCTGGAACATCTCGTCCAGGGCGGCCGACTGCACCTGGGGGCGAGGGCAGAGGCTGGACAAGGCCAGCTCACCCCACTCCCTCTCAGCGAGGGCTGCCCTGCACCCATGGCAGCGGCCCAGGGGTGGCAGACAGGCCCTCAGGGCAGTGACATGGGGGGGTGAGTGCTGGCGCAGCCTGCGGTGCAGAGGGGATGGTCACAGGGCCAAGAAGAGATGCTGCCTGGAACCAGATGACCCTGGCCAGCACTGTCAGCCCCACCCCAGGACAACAGAGTGCCCGCCAGTCAGTCAGTGTCATTACTGCTGCTGCCTGGCCTGCCTGGGTGGGAAGCAGGGGCAGGAGGGAGGCTGACTTTTCCCATGTTTGTTCAGACTGCATTTTTACTGCATGCATACATTTTCTTAAAAAAGAAGACTCAGGCACTCATGAGTTTTTGCCTGTAATCCCAGCATTTTGGGAGGCTGAGGCACGATGATCACTTGAGCCCTGGAGTTAGCGGCTGCACTACACTTCAGCCTGGGCAACAGTGCAAGACCCTCTCTTAAAAAAAAAGAAAAGAAAAAAAAGGGGGGACCCCACCTCAGAGGCAAAGGAAGCTCTTCAGAGCCCAAGCAGGGAGCCTGTGCCCGCGGTACCAGCTGAGTGCACCACACTTCTAGGCAGGTTGTCTGGGACCAGGTGCTGCTTCTGGAGGCTGACACCTGACTACGAGGCCTGAAGACCAAGTCTCTTATTTTACAATTGGGGAAACTGAGTCTCAGGAAGAGGCATGGCAGGATGCACATGGGCCATGGCACCCATGCAATCAAGGATGCACCCAGCCAAGCTGTAAGCGCCTGCAGGAGGCTGGGGGCATCATGCTATCATTTCAAGACCTCCAGAAGTGACACCCCCCAAAGTCTCACCAAGCTGTGGGCATCAAGGTCCCCTCCCAGTGCAGACAGCCGGCCTGGAAGTTCCTGGCCCCTGCCCCACCGGTGTCTGTCTATCCCGTACCATCTGCACAGCATGGCTGAAGATCAGCCTCTCGGCAGTGATGCTGTGGATGCGGTCCAGGAGCCGCTGCTTGTCCAGGAAGAAGCGCTGCAGCCGCAGGCTCAGGCCTTGGCAGGACACCACGCTGGCCTTGTACAGCTCATTCAGCCTGCGTACCACTGCAGAGGACGAGGGTGCTCAGCTCAGGGTGCGGCAGACACGGGGCAGGGCTGGAGTGGCCACGATCTGCCCTGCGCACTGAGCGAGCACGTCCCTCCCTCCCTGCCACAGCCCTGGCTCTCTGTGGCCTTCAGTGTGCGGCCAGGCTCGGCACCTTGTCCCGGGTGCCATCCGACCCCACGGCCTCTGTGCCCTGCACACTGGGCCAGGCCCCAAGGCCTTTGCACCTTTGCACAGGGGCCTGCTCAGGCAGCCTCCCTGTCACCCTGTCACCCGGACAGTTGCAAGGCGGGCTTCCTCCCCAACCCAGCATGTGGGTTGAGCGGTCACAGTCCTCACCCTGCTTCACGGTGGACGACAGGCAGAGCTTGCCGGCCCGGATCTGGTCGATGGCAGTTTGCAGGCCGGAGGACAGTAGCTCGGCCACCTTCAGGTACAGGACCAGCTGCTCCGCAAAGCTGGGGGTGGCAGGCAGATCAAAGGAGGCAGGTTGGTCCTGGACCCCAGGCCACCACCCGCCCCACCCCACCCCAGCCCTGGCAGCACCCACCCCCATTCTCGGCTCAGCAGGCTGATCTGGTCGGCCACCACACTCTCCTGCAGCTGGTACTCAGGGCCCCCGGCCGCCTCGCTGGCGCTGCCCTTCAGGGCTGCGATCTCCAAGACGTGCTGCACGAACAGCAGCGTGAAGCGCAGGCCACGCAGAATCTCGGTGTGCTCTTGCTGCAGGAAGCGGTCGTCAGGGTAGCACATGCTGCCCGGGCTGGGAAGAGGCTTGTCTCCCTTGAGACTCACTGATGACGCCTTGGGGAGGCAGGGCAGGGTCCCCTCCCTTGCTGTAGCCCGGGCAGCTGGGATGTGCCCCACCTGACACCCCACACCCGCTCCAGCCAGAATGGAAACCTTCGCTCACTCCAGCCCTCACCTCCATGAGGGTCTCCTCAGGGAGGTCGGGGGCCTCGAAGGTCACAGCCCCCTCCAGGTTGGCAGCAATGGGGTCGGCAAAGCTGCAGCTGTGTCCTGGAGCAGGGAGCTCGGGGGCTGGGGCCTCGCTGCAGGCCCCAGGCACCAGGTGGCGGGCAGAAGAGCCAGCGGAGCCAGTGGAGCCCACTGCAGGGAAAGGGCGGTGAGGGGCATGCCAGGACAAGCAGACACCGTGGCCCCCATCCCCCACAGGCTCCCACACCTCCAGGGCCCAATGTGCCTCTGCCTTAGTTTACACCCTGTTACCTCCCAAAACTCTAACAGGAGAAGCAGAGCAGGTCCCTAGAGCCCCTACTCAACCTCTTGCCACTCACCACAACCCCCAGGTCCCCAGCTCCCCACCTCAGGCCAAGGGCTGTGGTGCCCATCAAGGGACCCTCTGGGTATCCCCACCCCCAGCCCAGATCTGCCTGGGAGAAGGGCAGCTGCCACTGTCTGGGATGGGGTAGGTGGGTGGCCTGGGGTGCTACTGTGCAACACGGGTGGGCCCGAGGGCCAAAAGGACCTCAAAGGGCAAGGCAGGCCACCCTCACTACAGGGCTGGCAGGTGACCCCAGCGATGGCAGCCCCTGGCCAGGACCAGATGCCCACAAGCCCACCCCTCCCCAGGCAGAACCCACAGTGGGGACCCAGCCAGGCCCCAGGCCCAGAGCATCCCCACACGCCACTGGCTGGGGAACCGAGGGGCACGCCTGTCTGCGACTCCTGACCAACACAGCACAGGCCACGGCAGCTGGGCAAGGAGGCCACAATCCAGACACCGTCCCTGCTCAGCTCATGTTTTGGGGATAAATGGGAACAAGTACCTATCACTCACAGGTTGAGTGGCAGGGGCCGCCTGCGGGGCAGGTACCAGAACCACGTCCATTTTGTAGACTGGGAGACAGAGCGTGGGTTTCTCAGGGGCCTGAGCTGCTTCCTCAGGCACCCCCAGGCTCTGGGGGGCCGCAGTCCAGCGACCCGAGTTAAAGGATGCCCCCCTCCTCTAGGGCGCTGCCACCACCCCAAAAGGGACAGGGCCTCAGCCTAGCCAGCCCTCACCTGAGAACATCCTGGTGCGGGGGCCCTGGGGCGGCGTGCTCCCACTCGGGGGTGAGCCCACGGTGAAGACTACCGGGGAGGGGCTGCTGGCGCCCCCAGCACGGGCTCCTGGGTGCAGGCTCCCTCCACAGCCAGCTGAGGGTGCTGGGAGAGCAAGGAAGGGCTCAGGAGCATCCTGGCTGCCCGCCACCCCCATCCCACAGCCTCTGAGCCCCACCCACCGATCTCCATGGGCTTCTCCTGCAGGCTCTCCGTGCTGCCCGGCTCTGGGGCTTGCGTCCCAAACGCTGCCTTAAGGAGCAGGTCAGTGAGGCGGCTGGTGCTGAAAGACCTGCGGGAGGGTGCAGGGCTGTGCTGGGGGCCCGGCCCACTCCACCCTAACTGGACCTTGAGGGGCCCCTCTGCAGGCCAGACACACGTAATGCACGGTCCCCTGGCCCACCTCGAGAGGCAGGCACTCCTGTCAGCCCAGCTTACAGGTGGGCATGGTGAGGCTCAGGACGGGGACCTGCTGGGAGTCTAGGGCCAGCCATGGGTGGGCCAGGCTCTGGCACCCAGCCACACTGGGCACCCACAGAAGGGCAAGGCTAGGCTTTTCCTGTTCTACCCCCAAGAAGTACACAGCAGAACAATGCAGGGGAAAGGGGCAGCCCCCTCAGCAGCCCATCCAAGGCCTGTTCCCTCCAACTCACCGGCCAAAGGGACCCTTGGGGTCCTCGCCTGGCCGCAGGCCAGGGCCCAATGGCTGACCATGGAAGGGTCCCACCTCCGAGAGGTCGGGCAGTGTCCGGTTTCGAGGGGGCGCCATCACCATGCCCTGCCGGGCTAGGAGGGCCAGCAGGTTCTGGGAGCTGGGGGTCTTTGGGAAGTCGAAGGAGGGCACAGCCTAGGAGGACAGAGATGGGGTGAAGACTGCCCCGCAGGTCTGCAGCCCTGGGGCCCAGTGCCTGTGGGAGGTGGCCAAGTTGGCAGGAACTGGCAAGGTGTGTGGGAGTGGACTGAGCATGAGCCCAGGCGGGGGTCAGAAGGTACAAAGCTGCCTTCCTCAGTCTTTGTTCAGGCCTGGCCACTCCCACCCGTCTTCCCCAGGGCTCTGTGCCCCTCGACACATGGCAGCGCCCATTACCTTGGTGGGGGAGCCTAGAATGGGGGGCAGAGGGTTTCGCTGCAGGAAGTCGGGCAGCTTGGGTGAGCCCCGCAGGTTCCGGCAGGACTGCAGCCCGTGGGACGGCTGGGGAGGGCTGGCCTGTGGGGGGCTGAACACGGCTCCCAGGGGGTCCGTTGGGGGTTTGGGCAGCTTGGGGCGGACGACGTGCAGGTCAGACAGGTTGGGGGCACTGTGCAGGCGGCAGCCCAGCCCGGAAGTGCGGGTAGAGTGCTCGGGCACAGAGGAGCCTAGAGAGGAGGACAGGCCTCGTCACGACCTTCCGGTCCAGCGGCCCAGCCCTAGGCCCCACTGCTGCCACACGGAGGCCCCTTGGGGTAAACGGTAAGGCCCCACTTTTTTTTTTTTTTTTTTGAGACAGAGTCTCGCCCTGTCGCTCAGGCTGGAGTGCAGTGGTGCGATTTTGGCTCACTGCAAGCTCTGCCTCCCAGATTAAACCTGTTAAAGCCACTGTTAAACCTGACCCCCAGTCAGCACAGAAGACCGGCACAGAGGGGATGAGAAACCTGCCCCAGCTCACACAGCCAGGAGCTAGAGAGGCAGTTGGCTTCTGTTCCATGAGCTTCCCTCCCACTCCTTTTCACTTGTTAAAAGCAAGGGTTTTAGACCAGGATGACAACATGAGTGAGGGAAGTCAGCCTCGCACCCCCTCCCACCTCCGGACTGTACCTACCTGGACGAGGGGACCTGCCACCCCGCATCTCCGCTCCCTGTGGGGAGGGCGTCCCACTCCAGCCTGGCCGCTCAGGGATGGTTCCAACTTGGAGAAAAGAGAGATCTGCTAGGGTCAAGCTGGGACAGAGACAGCCTCCTCGCCCACTGCCGAGAGACAGACGCCCCTTCCCAGGCCCCAGGCTGCAGGCGCACCTTGAGGGGATGGCGTGTAGGGCCGGCCCCCACCCAGAGACATCTTCCTGGCCAGGACGCCTCCATGCTCAGCGTGGGCAGGAGGCGAAGGGCTGGCCCTTGCAAAGCCCAGGGGGCTGGTGCTGCCTGACCTGCGGACGGCAGAGGACCTGAAAACAAGGCAAGTATTAGGAGGGGAGGCCTCAGCAGCCCAGGACCCCATGCCACGCCAAGTGGCTACAGTGCTGACAGATGGCTCACCCTCTGCTGCACTCTGTCCAGGTAACTGGCCACACAGTGGGTGTGTGTGAGCAGCTGGCCCCTTAGCATTCCTGCCCAGGGCACCAACCCAAGGCATCCTCACCCTAAAGTCTCTGTGCCCTGACAGACACCCACTGGCCCACACAGCCTTCTGTGAGTTCAAAGAAAGGTACCCTTTCCTCCCAACATTTACTTCTATTAAAACTGGCCAAAGTCAATATTGATTTTATAAACACAAGAGATTTTACTGATCAGAAAACTGTCAAAATAACTCTAGAAACCCAAGACATCAACAAAGTGAATAGTGGTGCTGAGTTACACAGTCCACAGTCTAGACAACTGCACATGGAGGACGACCCTGTCCCTCTATGGAAGCCGTGGAAGGGCTCCTGCTACACACACCCCTGGCCATGCCTGGCTACCTGGGAGCTCTGCACTCACCGAGGTGTTTGGAACTGGGTGGGTGACTGCAGGTTTCGCTCGATGCGCTGGTAGTTCTGCACCTGTGTGGGGACTGGGATGGGGACGGAGGCGCCGCACCTGCTGCTGGAGAACGGGCCAGCCCGGCTGTGGCGGAGAGAGGTCAACATCATGACAGACACTGGGGTCACAAGAGGCTGCGGTCATGGAGCTGGGGCACCAAAAGAAAGCCTAGGCCCAGACTTCCTAGCTACGACAGAGGCCACCCTGGGCCCCATGCCAGGTCTCAAAAGAGCCGGCTTCTGTGCCTCTACACACACCAGCACTGTGGCACCTGCACCCCACCTGGACTCCCAGTCTGCACCCAGCCAGTGGGAGGCCACCCTGGCTGGGGCCCTGGCCATTCCTGGCCCCACAGGCTCAGGGCTTACAACAGGACTGTGCTGGCCCTGGCATCCCTAGTTGGTTTCCTCATTCACCTACTCCTGTCAATACCCCTCCCACTATAGTCCCTTCTACAGGACGACCCAGCAGACCCTGCAGTCCTGCGAGGCCTGGGAGAAGGCAGGGCCCTCTAGACACAGCAGGCCGGGTCTGGCTGCGACACACAGGAAGCCCAGCCTCCAGCTGGGGGACTGTTCATAGCCCCATCCACCCAGCCTGGGCCCTGCTTACCCTGAGGGACTAGGGGAGCTGCTGCAGGGTGGGGATGGAGATGGGGTCCGGCCGTGGCTCTCCAGGCCCGCAGAGGCCACCAGTGAGCTCCTGTGGGGCAGAAGGGAGGCCAAGGGCATTTTTTTTTTTTTTTTCCAAGACAGAGTCTTGCTCTGTTGCCCAGGCTGGAGTGCACTGGCACAATCTCAGCTCAATGTAACCTCTGCCTCCCGGGTTCAAGCTATTGTCCTGCCTCAGCCTCCAGAGGAGCGGGGGGGACACAGGCCTGTGCCCCCCAACCCCGCTTATTTTTTGCGCTTTTTTTTTTTTTCTTTTTTTTTTTTTGGAGATTGGGTTTTACCACGTTGGCCAGGATGGTCTCGATCTCCTGACCTCATGATCCACCCGCCTCGGCCTCCCAAAGTGCTGGGATTACAGGTGTAAGCCGCCACGGGCCAACAACATTTTCTTTTTTTTTTTTTTTTTGAGATGGAGTCTCGCTTTGTTGCCCAGGCTGGAGTGCAGTGGCACCATATCGGCTCACCGCAAGCTCTGCCTCCCGGGTTCACACCATTCTCCTGCCTCAGCCTCCTGAGTAGTTGGGACTACAGGCACCCACCACCACGCCCGGCTAAGTTTTTTTGTATTTTTGGTAGACACGGGGTTTCACTGTTAGCCAGGGTGGTCTCGACCTCCTGACCTTGTGATCTGCCTGCCTCAGCCTCCCAAAGTGCTGGGGTTACAGGCATGAGCCACTGCGCCCGGCGGTCAAGGGCATTTTCAAGTCACACGCGGCACAGAGCTCAGCCAGCCCTGTGCCCCACCAGCCCCTCTCTGCAGTGGACGTGGCAGTCTCAGCCCTCCCTAATGGGCTGATGACTCCAGGCAGGGATAACACGGGCCACTTCCAAGGCCACAGTTCCTCTCCCCTAAATTACAGAGGTAAGGGATGGGGGCTCACCCACTGCACATCAGGCTGTCTGGCGGGGGTTTGGCACTGGGCGCCTCAGCCACCAGGTCACCTGCAGGGGGAGACAAAGCTGGGCCTGGAGTCCTTGCTGCCTGCTCAGGGCCACCCCACCCCACTGAGGCTCTCTGCTGGATCCCCACACACACTCCACCTTGCAGGGGCCTCAGCTTGTACAGTGGCCTTGCAGGGTGCAGAGCCTGGGCGGTACGGTCCAGACTGCCTCCTCCCTGCCAGCCCCAGGCCAGTTCCGGGAGACCAGAGCACTGCCTGGCCCCCTTATCCCCAGTTGGATTGTGTGCTTCCTATCTCCAGTGTCCTCAGCCCCAGAGACCCCCTGGGGCCCTGCCCCACAGCCTTCAGCCAACTCCAGGATGGGCGGGGGAGGTCAGGCATCCACAGCCCTAAGTCTGGGCCCAACCCCGTCCAGGAATACCCAGGTTCCCGCCCCCAAGGAGGCTCTGCCCGGCCCCTGGTGTCTGTCTTCCTGTTGCCCTGACAGCTGGCAAAGGACCAAGGCCCTCCCTGGGTCTGTCTGGGGCTTGGCTCAGGCCTCCCCACCCCCGCAGGAGCCATGCTGACGGGAGATGCGGAGGGCTCTGCATGAGTCATTGTGTCCCTGGCAGACACAGGAACCAGTGCCAACCCAGACCTCCAGGAGCTTTGGGACAGCCAGGGACAGAGTGCAGGGCCTTCAGAGGAGCCACAGACCCCAGGCCTGCTCCAAAAGTTTAGACACCTTCTTTCAACAAACACGTGGGCAGCCCCTGGCCACTATGGAGCAGGGGTTCCCCAAAAGCCAAGGAATAAACACCCACCTGCAGGGTGTGGGGGCAGTAAGAGCTGCTGAGAAACAAGGTAGGGATACACGACGGCAGTGTGGGAGGAGCAGGAGGTGAGCATCCCCCACCCATCTGGAAGAGCAGCACTGTCTGGGGGGACCAGGCCTACAGCCTCCAACCTCCTACTGACTACTAGGAGGACCCGGCTCTGATTCCCAGAGTGGTTTTAAGAGACGCGGCCTCCCCAGCCAAGCGGAGCTGATGCTGGTGGCTCCCAGGGGCCTACCCTGACTGCCCGTACGTGGAGACGGGCCACACCCAGTGCATCCAGTACGTGCAGTACACTGTCCCTGCTGCACCCGAGGCGTCACCTCCGAGCCCCGCGTTCTCCCTGACCTGGAAACTGCGCGGGGACCATGACGAAGTCGTCTGTGTCACAGGAGTCCTTGCTGCCGCCAGAGTCCCGGGAGCTGTGCAGGAAGCCAGCGGTGTCAGCCGGCGAGGTCAGGGTCTTCTGTAGCTGCTGCATCTCGCCCAAGGACTGAGAGTCAATGGAGGGGCTGGTGAGCAGGTCTCAGGGACACAGACACTCAGGAGAGCAAATCCCCCCTCCTCTGGGACGGCCCAGAGCCCCAGTAAAGATCAGGGGCGCTGGGGCTGAGAAGGGCTGGGGGCATGTTTCTTCCCATGCTCTGCTCTCCTCTGTACTTCCAGAGGACTCCACTCAAAGGCCGGCCTTGACCTCGCAGGGACAGGCCCCCCAATGAGCCACTCCCACCATGCAGCCTGGGTGGGTTGAAGCCCTCAGTTCCCAGAAGCTCTGGGAGGCCCTGTTTTGGGGAGTTGTTCACCACCTGCCCTCTGCACCTCACTTTTCCGTTTGCATAGCCAAGAGAGTGAGGTGCGATGGGGGTCATGTCCAGTGAAGAGGCTGCCACCCCCGGTGGACCCTGCTCTGAGGCCAGTACCATGCTAAGGCCCAGCACACACCATCCATGCGGTGGTGGCTAAACCCCCAAGTGCCCCAGGGCAGCTGTGCAGAGGGCCACACCTCCCTACAGCGCGGTGCTGCCACGCTCCCCTCACCACATCTGAGCTTCTGGCCATGATACAGGCAGACAACCAAGGTCAGAGGACTGGTCCCTGGTCACAGAGCAGGGGGCCAGGCCAGGAGAGCCCACACACAAAACTCTACCACCAGTCACCACACCATGCCCAAGAGCCAGGTTCCAGGTCAGATGGACAGAGGCATGGGGGTTCATGGCCGACTCAGGTGCTCTGCAGACCCCTCCCATGTCACACAAGGAGTGCCACCATCATGTGGGGCCATCACCCTGCAACCCTACCCATGCTGAGTCCAGTGGAAGACACCACAAAGGAGGCCAGGGGTGCAGGTGCCAGTGGGCCAAGGCCACACGCTACTTCTGTCTGCGTCAGCACAAAACCAAAGACAGGACCAGACCAAACAGCCGCCCTGTTGGCCTCTGGGACCTGAGGGCTGTGGGTGCTGGCAGGGGCCGTCGCCTGTTTATGGGGCTTCACCATCTACAGGACGAACTCATCCATGTCTTTCGTGACTCACACAGACAACAGAAGTCACAGCACGTCCCCGCGGGGGCCCAGGGCTGGAGCCCCTGACTGCTGAGTGCGGGGAGAAGCTGTCAGGCCCCTGGGGCGGCAACTCACCGGCGGGGAGGCCAGGTGGGAGGTGGAGCTGCTGCTGGAGCTGCTGCCGGACCCCGAACTTGGGTATGAGGGCACAGGCACCGGTGGGGCTGAGGGAAACATGCATAGGTCAGTCTGGACCATCCTCCTGTCTCCTCACCCTAGAGCCAACCCACGAACTGGACAAGCTCAACCATATCCCCTCCACTTCCCGCTACAACCTGACCAGCAGGGAGGGAGGCTCCCTCCTGGACCACCCCATGACAGTCACAGGGCAGCACCAGCCCCTCCAACACCCCATCCCCATCCCAAGCCTGCTGCATCATCACGCGCACCCTGGCCTTGGGGTCCCCGCTGCAGCAGAGTGAGGGGCCGGGTGTTCTACCCTCCCTGGGAGCTGCCGCAGCTCAAGACCTGCTCCCTCTACCCCACACTCAGTGCCTAACCAGACCCCAGGGTGTAGGGCCCATCCGGAGCCCCAGGACCCACAGAAACTCACACTTCCTGACGGAGGGGCTGGCATCGAGGAAAGGGTGACGGAAAAACTCATCTGCAGGAGGAAGGACGAGTGAGGCCTCAGGAGGCTCCCGCCTCCCCAAGGCCTGAGCTCCCGTAGCAAGGTGGGCACCCGCCCGGGCAGAGGTGGAGCCCCTGCCTGCGCTTGGCTTGTGGAAAGGGCAGTGTGCACGTGGGGCTGGGTGCGAAGCGGGTGGGCTCTGCTCATATCAGCAAATGCAAGGAGGGAGGGTGGGGGGCTCCGGCTGCACCCCCCGTGGGTGCTCACCGAAGTCCATGCGGTCCTTGTGGTTGCGCTGGAGCAGAGCCAGGAGCAGCTGCCGCAGCGGGGCCGAGGTCTCCCGGGGGATGCTGGGGTGAGAAGAGGCTGCTGTGAGCGGGGCCTGCGGGGCCGGAGCCCGCGGGGGAAGGGAAGGCAGGAGGGCGCTTACATGGGGACCAACGTCTTGTTCTTCTCGTAGAACAGGCGCAGGTCCTGGGGGCTGCTGGCCTGCGGGGACGGGGACAGCCTGACTGCCAGGGCTGCGGCCGAGCGGGACCAGCCCATGGGGTCCTGGCGCGTTGTCCCCAGTCGGTCCCTGCCCCAGACGCTGCGAAGCCCGGGGGACACCGGGCGCCGGCGCCGCTGTTTGCTGCTGGAGGTGCGAGCATGGGGGCGGGGAGGAGCCGCCGACGGTCTCTCGGGGTGTCCACCCCCCAGAACGCGGCCTCCGCGCCCCCACCCACTCGGCCCCGGCGCTGCCCTCACCTCTGACCAGGCAGGTGACCAGGCAGGTGACCAGGCAGGTGACCAGGCAGGCGAGGGAGGCCGCGCGGGGGCAGCTCCCAGTCACCGCCGGCGGCGCCGCCCCCCGGGGGAGGCCGAGGCCCTGTCCCCACTGGACCCCTGGACGCCCGCCCCGCCCTGCCAGGACCCGAGGGAGCCCGTGGGGCGCGGGCAGGGCTCGCGGGGGGCGTCTGACCGCAGCTGGCGGACACTTGCGCGGAAGGTGCGACAGGGGACCAGGGCCAAGCCGAGTTACCTGGAAGGGCGCCTTCCCCGTCAGGCACTGGTAGACGATGGTGCCGATGCTCCACAGGTCCGCCTTCCCGTCGTAGTGCTGGGACATGATGACCTCGGGGGCCTGCAGGACCAGAAGCGGGGTCAGTGTGAGGCCCCCAAACGCCGACCTAAGAAGGAGCCCACCAGGCCACAGCCAACCGGAGCAGAGCCCACCACACCCCAACCAATCAGAGCAGAGCCTGCCGGGCCACAGCCAATCAGAGAAGAGCCCACTGGGCCACAGCCAATCAGAGAAGAGCCCACTGCGCCACAGCCAATCAGAGAAGAGCCCACTGGGCCACAGCCAACCAGAGCGGAGCCCGCCAAACCCCAGCCAATCAGAGCAGAGCCTGCCAGGCCACAGCCAATCAGAGCAGAGCCTGCCGGGCCACAGCCAACCAGAGCAGAGCCCACCACACCCCAGCCAATCAGAGCAGAGCCTGCCGGGCCACAGCCAACCGGAGCAGAGCCCGCCACACCGCAGCCAAACAGCAAGCCCAGCAAGGCGCCCACCCGGCACAGCCCGTTCAAGGCAGACACACCATGTACATGGGGGAGCCGCACAGTGTGGCCGCCATCATGTTGCTCTGGAGGTACCGCGCGAAGCCGAAGTCAGCTGCGGGAGAGACGCGTCAGGACGGGCGCCCGCCCCGGAGCCCCTCCCCGCCGGGCCTGCCCGCCCGCGGCTGACCGATCTTGACGCGGATGCTGTTGGGGTTGGCGCGGCGGCCCGCGGGGTTGGACAGCAGGATGTTCTGCGGCTTCAGGTCCCGGTGGATGATGCCCTTGCTGTGCAGAAGCCGCATGGCGCCCGCGATCTGCTGCAGGAAGAGCCTGATGGTGTCCTCGCTCAGCGTGCGCATGGCTGCGGGGAGAGGCGGCTCAGGCTGGGGGCCGTGTCTGCTCCCCCAGGGGTGAGCCCCGCGCGGCCAGGCCGCTCCCACCACACGCCGGAGAGAGCCAGGCATGGCCGCGGGCCGGGAGGAAACGCCGGCTCAGGAGCACGAGCCACCGCGGGCCGCCGAGACCAGGGCGCGCCTGAAGCTCCCGCGCAGAGCCCGGCGCGCCGGCCCCACCACCCAGCCCCGGGCTGCAGCTGCTCCAAGACGGGAGGCCGCCGCCCAGCCTCGGTGCCGCGGTTCCGCCCGGGTCCCGCTCCCGCCCCTCTTCCCGGCATCCAGACAGCGGCCAGCCGCGCGCAGCCGGACCGCAGCCACAGTCTCCACTCCGCCCGGCCTCAGCGTCTGTCTCCCAGGCTGGACGGTGGGGTCCTCCCCGCGGGGGACGAGGCGAGGGGGCCAGCGGGTCCTGCCCATCTACCAGCCCGGCACTCCCGCCCCAGCGCCGTGAGGGCGACGCGAGGCTGAGCCGGCGTTCGAGCAGCCCTGCCGGCTCCAGGGTGCTCAGGCGCAAGTCCCCGGAACCATCCCAGCGCCACCTCCAGACCCTCCGGACACACCCGAGAGGCCGCCGGCGCCGTGGCCCGGACCCCCACCCAGGGAGCCTGGGAACAGACGGGCGCCCACCTGCTCTCCTTCCCTCTGCCCTGCCCGGCCCTGCGCAGCACATCCTCCTCCCATCCGCCACGCGGCTCAACTTTGGGTGGGCCAAGAGCCACCTTCCACCCACACTATGAAGACAACAGCCCCGCGCCCCTTGTTTGTGCGGCTCCCGTGGCCTCATTCGACCAGAGGCCTCGGGCTACTTTGGTCACAGCTGTTTCCTCAAGCAAGGGGGAGGCGGGTGGATGGACCGAATGCTACCAACTGGGAGCCGCTCAGCCCCCTGCATCCCCTCAGGAGTCCCAAGGGGACGAGAAAGAGCCAATCTCACAATCAGCCAGGGACCCACTCGAGCCAGGCTGCCTTCCAGGCTGGGCCAGGGTGGCCCTGGGTGCGGGGCCCTGGGGGGCCGGCTGGCAGCCCAACTGGCACAGCTGTGCACTCACTGTGCAGGTAGTCGGCCAGGTCCCCACCGTTGCAGTACTGCAAAAGACCAGACACGCATCAGGCTGCAGCAGGGACCAGGGCCCAACTCTCCACCCCTCACACTTGGACACTACTCCCTGGGCCCTCCGGCACCTGCCCACCCCAGGGCAGGTGTCCCCACAGTCCCTGCTGGAAGACATCAGTAGTGATGCTCAGCAGTCATGGCAGCTCACACCTGTAATCCCAGCACTTTGGGAGGCCGAGGTGGGCAGATCGCTAGAAGTCAGGAGTTCAAGACCAGCCTGGCCAACGTGGCGAAACCCCATCTCTACTAGAACTACAAAAATTAGCCGGGCTTGGTGGCACACACCTGTAATCCCAGCTACTCGGGAGGCTGAGGCAGGAAGATTGCTTGAACCCGGAGGTGGAGGTTGCAGTGAGCTGAGATCGCACCACTGCACTCCAGCCTGGGCGACAGTGAGACTCCATCTCAAAAAAAGAGAAAAGGTGCTCGTCACCCTCCCCCCTGGCCACATCCCTCCCTCTGGGGCTCCCAGGGCCATGGCCATCAGCCTGCACTTGTCCTCACACCACAAGGCACTCACCTCCATGACCAGGTAGACAGAATTAGCCATTTCCTGCAAGACAGAAAAGAGGCTGTGAGAGGTCCCAGTGCCCCCGGGCCCTACTGCAGGGAGTCTGGCTCAGCCCCAATTCAGCCTGGGCAGGCCCTGCAGTGCCAGGACTTAGCTGGTCATCCGGCAGCCAGGAGACGAGGACATCTGTGGGCCACGTGCTTTGTAGGTGGGTGTGTTCTGTGTTTTGTGGCCATCCAGGTCTCCATCATGATCAAGGTAAAGGCCCCTGGTCCCCCATATAAGCGACAACTCCTGGCAGAGGACATACCCTCTAGCAGGAAGGGTGAAGGCCAGGTGTGTGGGCAGGGCTTGGCCCTCAGGCCACAGACACTTCTCAGCTCCTGAGCCCAGGATCAAAGACGCCCCAACAGGGCTGGTCGCAGTGGCTCACGCGACCCTGTAATCCCAGCACCATGGGAGGCCAAGGTGGGTGGATCACAAGGTCAGTGTTTGAAACCAGCCTGGCCAACATGGTGAAACCCCGTCTCTACTGAAAATACAAAACTTAAACAGACGTGGTGGTTCACACCTGTAATCCCAACACTTTGGGAGGCCGAGGCAGGTGGATCACAAGGTCAGCAGTTCGACACCAGCCTGACCAACATGGTGAAACTCCGTCTCTATTAAAATACTAAAATTAGCCAGGCGTGGTGGCGCGCGCCTGTAATCCCAGCTACCCAGGAGGCTAAGGCAGGAAAATCACTTGAACCCGGGAGGAGAAGGTTGCAGTGAGCTAAGACCGTGCCACTGCACTCCAGCCTGGGCAACAGAGTGAGACTCCATCTCAAAAAAAATTAAAAAGAGACGCCAACAGATTGCAGATTGGCACTGCCAGGCTGACCCAGAGGCCTGGAGGCCTCCAGCTGCCCTACCCCAACCTGGCTGCAGCTTAGGCTGCCACCCCTCGACCCAATGCCTTCGGTCAGAGGCATCCCAGCCACCCCCTCCACTGCTGGGCCAACAAGGCCTGGCCAGCAGCTGCTCAGCCCTCAGCTCAGACACAGACCTGACCAGGGGTGCCACCTGCACCTGCCCTTGCCTGCCCCATGAAACTCAGAGTGAGCCACAGGCACAGACACAGCACACACCCCAACGGCCAGCGTGCATACCCCCTCACCTGGGACTGGGAGCCTCCCTGTAGCCCACCACTCACTCCCCGCAGCCACAGGAACAAGCCCTCATCACTCCCGTTTCACAGACAAGGAGAGTGAGGCCCAGGAAGCCACATCAAACCAGGCAGGCTGGGCTGGAGGAGCGAGGGCCCCACATACCCAATTCGGGGCCTCCGAACAGGAGGAAGCCCTCAAAGCCCCTCCCTCTGCCCTGTACACATCCACACGCTCTAGCCCCTCCCCCTGCCCTGTACACATCCACACGCTCTAGCCCCTCCCCCTGCCCTGTACACATCCACACGCTCTAGGCCCTCCCCCTGCCCTGTACACATCCACACAAAGCCCCTCCCTCTGCCCTGTACACATCCACACGCTCTAGCCCCTCCCTCTGCCCTGTACACATCCACACAAAGCCCCTCCCCCTGCCCTGTACACATCCACACAAAGCCCCTCCCCCTGCCCTGTACACATCCACACGCTCTAGGTGCTTGCAGGGAAGCGAGTCTACACACTATTGTACGGCCATCCCACTTCTACCCCTGAGCGGGCCCAAGCTGTCTCAAAGCAAAGGGGAGCTGTGTCTGGAGGGGGGCTGCAGGGAGAACACCCCTCGGTGCCTGTGGGAGCAGGGTCCCACACAGGACTCCTGCTCAGCCCCCAGTCCCAGGAGGCCCCGACCAATCAGAAGGCATCCCTGATGGGGGGACAACCACAAAGCCACTGGGTATATCTGCTTCATAACGTGAGAAGCCCGTGCCCCCAGAGCTGCCCCCACAGAGGAGCTGTGGGCTGGACAAGGATGCTGAGTGGGGACAGGCTCAGGAAAGGGTGCTCTTAGGGCGGCTAAGGCCGATGCTGCTCAGGCAGCAACCCCAGGATCCACAGACACCGCATGGCTGGCCCAGAGGGAGACCCAGAAACCCAGGCACAGCCTAGAGAAGGTGGGACCTGTCCACCAGGCAGGCCTCAGCCCACCCCACCCATGCCTGTGCACCCCAAGCCCAGGGCTCCCAGCAGCCGTGGGGAGAACAATCCACACGGGGTACAGGATGGGGCAAAGGGGACTGCAGGGACAGCTCCGGGCAGAACCCAGGAAGGAAGGGGAGACAAAGCTAGAACGAGAAATAACTTCAGGACTGCAATGTCCACTCCGTGACCTGGGCCCCACCATTACCCTCCCCACAGCCCCTCCAGTGAGTGCCCATAGGTGCCCACATTTCTCCTCTCCTCTCTGGGGGCCACCTGCCCTGGATCACAGAGCCAGGGGCTCCCCAAGACCTGACCTGCTCACCAGAGCTCCAAACCCACCAGCAAAGCCAGCACAACCAGGGATGTGTAAAGACAGAGGCACCCTGGGGGAACGCCCATGTGTGCACAGCGGGAGCCCAGCACCCCATCCCCCAGCCACCGACTCAGGACCGGCCTGTGTGGGACAGGAGCTCCCTCTGGGCAGGGGGTGCTAACTGAAGCCCTGTGGCTTCCTCCCACCCCCAAACACTAAGGCAGCCACCTCTCACCCCTAGAAAGGCAAAGGCCTGGCCGGGTATGGTGGCTCAGGCTTATCCCAGCACGTTGGGAGGCCAAGGCCAGAGGATCGCCTGAGACCAGCAGTTTGAGACCAGCCTGGGCAACATAGCAAAACCCCATCTCTACAACAAAATACAAAAATTATCTAGGCGTGACAGTGCACGCCTGTAGTCCCAGCTACTCGAGGCTGAGGTGGGAGGATGGCTTAGGCCCAGGAGGCCACAGCTACAGTGAGCCGGGAGTTGGTGTCACTTTCTGCACTCCAGGATGGGTGACGGAACGAGACTTGTCTCAAAAAGAAGAAAGGCAGAGGCCCACCAGGGAGACCCCTGTGGCACCAGTGACTGGCCCTGGGCCCACAAGACCCTGGCAAGAAGGCTCTTCCCCCACCCCATCTGCTGCCCACACTCCAGCCAGGGTCCCCAACACCCCTATCCAGGACACCTGGCCCTGCCATCCCTCCAGCCACATTGGCCTCATAAGTGCTGGAACCCACCTCGCTACTGACACGTCTAGACCCCTGGCCTTGCCCCAGAGTCACAGATGTCACGCCTAGGTTGCCTTCCTAGAGACCCCTCTGCCCTCCCCACTGTGCTGGCCACCCTCTTCCATCCCCAAAACTTCAGGGGGCACCACCAACTCCCAGGAGGGAGTGGGCAGGGCCCTGCACTTCAGATGGTCCCTTGCAGAAGCCAAGGCCTGGCCCAGGCTCAGCCTGTCTCCTAAAAGGTCCTCCCCAGCAGGGGACTCAGGGCCAGTGGGGGTGGGGCTACAGGGTAGTGTGGGGCTGCAGGGTAGGGTGGGGGCACCCACCTTACCACAGGCATTTGGGTCTTCCCAACTCCCCTGGGACAGATGACAGCTTCAGACAGGCCCTCAGGGCTGTGGGCATCCAACTCCCTGAGCTGGGCGTCAGGGGCACACCAGGGCCTCTCCCACACCTCCTGTGAAGTCCAAGTGCACCAGCCCTGCAGGAGCCCAGGTAGCAGGCCATAACCAGCCCACTTCCCATACGAGCACACTGAGGCCCCAGAGGTTGGGAGGCACGCCCAGGCTGGGAAGTGGCAAGACAGCCCAAGCAGGTGGGCTGGAGTCCCGTCCTCACTCTCTGCCAGTGCCAGTGCCAAGCCAATAACCCTCTGTGTCCCCGGAAGGGCCTAGCTTTGCTGCCTCCAACCCTGGCAGGGTCAGGGATGAAGAGTGAGGACAAACAAGCCCAGGCCCACCCCCTGCCAGGGCTTAGGGGAGCTCCTCCAGGGCAGCTGCAGGCCCAGGTCCTGCGCCACAACACCTCCCCGACAGGTCCCCCAGCTGGGCCTGCCCACCCTTCCCACAGGCAGCGACTCTCTCTGGGGCTCTTGACCGGGGTCAGGTGAAAGCACAGCCTTGCCGGCCAAGCTGACCTCCCCTGCCCAGCCCTGGGCCCACCCAGAACCCACACAGGGCATCGGGTTCCACTTCTGCCTTGCAGCTAAATTTGGTTTTCACAAGCTACCCTGGGGAGCGGGGACCAGGCATGCTCCCAGCATCAAGCCACCCAGTTAAAGACACCAGAAAGGGCCATGACTGCCTCCCTGGGCTCCAGGGCAGGAAACGGCCACCCCAGGCCGAGCAGCTCGCCTCCCACGGCAGGGCCTGGGGGTCCATCCCGTGGTGACACACACAGCGGTGGCCACAGGGCCCACGCCCTAATCAAACAGGGCAGGCTCCCTGCACCATCATCCGCACCCCAGGAGGTGGGTCCCACCTTGTCGCCTATTTTAAGGGAGAAACGGAACGGCTGCTGACCATTCCACAGGGCTGTCCCTGAAAAATCCCAGCACATGCATCCGAGGTTCAGAACACTTCAAAAAGGCAGCAAAATCAACACCCCACTGTCTCCGGGCAGCGTGCCTGAGGGACCCGGGACAGCACCCCCCAGGCAGGCCGGCCCCCACACCCCGCACACATGCACGCACGCACGCACAGCCAGCCAGGTGTCCCAGGCAGCCTGGCACGGGTGTCTGGGCACGTAGGAGGCTGCCCCACCCCTGGGGTGCTAAGGTGCTTTACTTAATAGGATCCAGGCTCCCACCCTCTGCCAGTCCTACTCCTGTCTGGTGATCCTGGGCTGGGCCTGGTGAGCAGGCACTGACCTAGTTCACGCCTCCAGAGCTGGCCTTCTTGGCTCCAAAAAGTGGCAAAAGCCACAGCTGTGGCTGGACAGAACCACTCTGCACCCCCAGGCGGGGTTCCTGGACAGCTCCCAAAAGGGAAGGGATGCCGGCTCCACCCTAAGAAGGAAGGGCCGCCCTCTGGCCCTGGGGAACCACTAGCAGCCGCCCATTGTGTGTGGGCCTCCTGGGGCTACAGCCCAGGCTGACCTCTGCAGCCTCCCGCCTGCTGGGTCTGGGGGTCTGGACAACCCAGGAGTCAGTCGCAGCGGGTTGAGGCACGTCCCTAGATGCAGTGAGGCAGGGGTGGGTGGCCTGACCCTTCTGAGGGCACAACCTTGCTTGGAAAAGGCAGGGAACAATTCCAGTGCAAGCAGGGGTGGGGGGCTGGGGGGCAGTGTAAGCTGCAGAGACCCTCGGGAAGACGCCCACTCCACACATTCCTCCCGAGACCCGGCCATCCTAGTTGGCGCACACCCCAATGAAACCTGCTCCCAGCAGCTCTGTCCTTCAGGCGGCTGAGACCCGTCCCCCAGCCGTTGCGGACAGATACTGATACCAGGTGACAGTCCCACAACGGGGTAATGCGCAGAAATAAAAACCAACTCCTGTCACCCACAGAGACACAGCACCCCTCAAACCTACGGCTGACATCCCACCTCCAGGCTTAAAGTCAGCATGTGGCAAAGGGAGCAGCCCAGGATATGGGCATGGCTTTGGGCTGGCGCTTGCTACACCACACAGGGCCTGTTGTGGTGCACCTTCTCATCTGTTTTGCACCTTCCAGTATTTTTATCCCATGATTTTTTTCTTTTTCTTTTTTTTTTCTTTTGAGACGGAGTCTCGTTCTGTCACCCAGGCTGGAGTGTAGTGGCGCGATCTCGGCTCACTGCAACCTCTACCTCCCAGGTTCAAGCGATTCTCCTGCCTCAGCCTTCCAAGTAGCTGGGACTACAGGTGTGCACCACCATGCCCGGCTAATTTTTGTACTTTTAGTAGAGAAGGGGTTTTGCCATGTTGGCCAGGCTGGTCTCGAACTCCTGACCTCAGGTGATCTGCCCACCTTGGTCACCAGAAGTACTGGGAATACAGGCGTTAGTCACCACGCCCGGTCTTATCCCATGATTTTAAAAGTTAAAAAAAAAGATACACACCACTTTGGAGGTAATTCCAGAACTGCCTGGGCCCTGGGGGCCCCTTCACAGGCCCCTGCCCGGGAGCTGGGTACCCCCCCCATGGGTTTCTACTCGGCCTGCATCCTGCCCCAACTCCCGCTGCAGACAGCCCCCCCGCCAGACCAGCCCAGGCCTGGCAGTCCCCTCCTCACTCTGGGATGGGGAGTCACAGTCTCATGCCGGGCTGGACTGCCTGGACCCACGGTCTCCCAGGCCCCTAAGCAGGCCTGGACACCTCTTGACTCGGGTCTCCACGGGGGAGCACACCTCTTGACTCAGGTCTCCACCACAGGTAACTCACGGGCAACGGCTCTATCTGCAGGGCCTGAGTGAGTCACACCTGAGTGGCCCAGCAAGGCCTTCAGCTGCAAGGAACCTGTCAGTTGGCGTGCTGGCCACTGGGGCCACCGTTAGCAAGGCCTGTAGCCATCAGCCCTCCTCCCAGGGCACGCTGGGCAGGATCCCAGCCTGGCTCCACAGCCCCACACCCTGATTCCTGTGGTGGCGCACTCCTGGGGCCAGGCAAGTGCAGACGCTGCCACCACACCCTCAATAAGGAGGCCAGGTGCTGCAGCTGCTCCCAACAGCTGTAGTGGACTCAAAGAGCATAACCCAAGGTACACACTTCCCAGGCACTCACACTTTCACAATGTTTATGGATAAAAAAGAAACCCAATACACAAAACCCAACACGATAAAAATAACCTCAACTGTCAACAAACAACATGGAGGGGAATACCTGCAACCTATCACAAAGAAGCTACTTTCCTTCATATATAAAGGACGCCTACCAATCAATATTTACAGAGCACTTACAACGTGGCAGGCATAGTTCTAAGGACTTAACACACTCAAGTTGCCATCACAACCACAACGGTTTTCATTTTTGTTTTTTGTTTTTTTGTTTTTTTTTTTGAGACGGAGTCTCGCTCTGTCACCCAGGCTGGAGTGCAGTGGCCGGATCTCAGCTCACTGCAAGCTCCGCCTCCCAGGTTCACGCCATTCTCCTGCCTCAGCCTCCCGAGTAGCTGGGACTATAGGCGCCCGCCACCTCGCCCAGCTAGTTTTTTGTATTTTTTAGTAGAGACGGGGTTTCACCGTGTTAGCCAGGATGGTCTCGATCTCCTGACCTCGTGATCCGCCCGTCTCGGCCTCCCAAAGTGCTGGGATTACAGGCGTGAGCCACCGCGCCCGGCCTTGTTTTTTTTTTTTTTGATAGATTCGCCCTGTCTCCCAGGCTGGAGTGCAGCGGCGCAATCTCGGCTCACTGCCGCCTCCGCCTCCTGGGTTCAAGCGAATCTACTGCCTCAGCCTCATGAGTAGCTGGGACTATAGGCATGGGCCACCATGCCCGGCTAATTTTTGTATTTTAACAGAGGCGGGGTTTCACCATGTTGGCCAGGATAGTCTCGATCTCCTGACCTCGTGATCCACATGCCTCAGCCTCCCAAAGTGCTGGGATTACAGGCCTGAGCCACTGCACCCAGTCAACAGTTTTTAAAAGGTAAGAAAACTGAGGTGCCAGGAGGCTGCCTGCCCAAGGTCACACAGGTAAATATTAGAGTTAAGGCCCAGCGAACGGCAGAATGGCTCAGGGGCCATGGTGTTAAGCATGGTACCCTTCAACCTTGGCAAAAAAGGGATCAAGAACTTGCCAGAAATATGTGCCTAACCAGGTATGGTGGTGCATACCTGTAGTCCCAGCTACTCTGGAGGCTGAAGTGGGAGGATCTCTTGAGTTCAGGTGTTCAAGGCTGCAGTGAGCCATGATTATGCCACTGCACTCCAGCCTGGGCAAGGGAGTGAGTCCCAGTCTCTTTTAAAAAATGTATTAAAATAGGCCCGAAGTGGTGGCTCCTGCCTGTAATCCCAGCACTTTGGGAGGCTGAGGCGGGCGGATCAGCTGAGGTCAGGAGTTCTAGACCAGCCTGACCAACACAGAGAAACCATGTCTCTACTAAAAGTACAAAATTAGCCGGGTGTGGTGGCACATGCCTGTAATCCCAGCTACTCGGGAGGCTGAGGCAGGAGAATTGCTTGAACCAGGGAGGTGGAGGTTGTGGTGAGCCGAGATAGTGCCATTGCACTCCAGCCTGGGCAACAAGAGTGAAACTCCATCTCAAAAAGACATATATATAAAATACAGAAATATATTGTGAAGGCTGGGCACGGTGGTTCATGCCTGTAATCCCAGCACTTCGGGAGGCCGAGGTGGGAGAATCGCTTGAACCCAGGAGGCAGAGGTTCCAATAAGTCAAGATCGCGCCATTGCACTCCAGCCTGGGTGACGATTGAAGCTCCATCTCAAAAAAAAAAAAAAATACATTGTACAAAGGACAAGTGGTATTTCTAACATTCCCATGCTCAGATAGTGAAGCTCATTCATCACCAATGAAAAAGAAAACCGACCAGGCACGGTGGTTCACTCCTGCAATCCCAGCACTTTGGGAGGCCGAGGCTGGTGGATCATGAGGTCAGAAGTTCGAGACCAGGCTGGCCAACACGGTGAAACCCTGTCTCTACTAAAAATACAAAAATCAGCTGGGTGTGGTGGCACACGCCTGTACTTGGGAGGCTGAGGCAGGGGAATCGCTTGGACCCGGGAGGCGGAGGTTGCAGTGAGGCGAGATCGCGCCACTGCACTCCATTCTGGGTGAAAAGAAGAAAACTCCATCTCAAAAAAAAAAAAAAAAAAAAAGAATAGCAAAACCATAAGAGACATCATTTTCCACTTCTCACATGAGCCACGATGGAAACCTCTGAGAGCCGCCCTCCTGGCAAGGAGCTAGGGAGACATGTGCTTGGAGTCAGGCTGAGAGACCACTGGCATTGCCTCTCTGGAGGTCAATTTGGCAAAAACTACCCAAATTAAAAACCAGCATGCCTCCCACCCAAGGATTCCACTTCTAGGGATCCAGTCACAACCATCCTGATGTACCAGCATCCCAAAATAACCCCATGTCCCACCTACAGGGCCTCGGGGAAATCAGTTACGGAATCTCAGGCAACGGGCACCCCATGGCTGAAAATCACCACGGCGGCCCCAATCAGGACAGCAGCGAGCACCTCCACAATGGCTCCCCCAGCCCGAGAGCACTCCCTCTCACAGCCCTCACAGCCCGTGCTTTCTGCTTCACAGAGGAAGAAACAGGGCCGCAAACTGAAGAAGCCGTGTGTGCACGTGGCAGCCAGGACTGGGCCCCTCATCAGCGTCAGCCGGGCTCTCGACCACTGCGCTTACAGATGGTGACCTCTAACAGAGAGGGGTAAACTTTTTGAGGGATTTTTTTGTTTTGTTTTGTTTTTTTGAGACAGGGTCACACTCTGCTGCCCAGGCTGGAATGCAGTGGCAAGATCACGGCTCACTGCAGCCTCAAACTCCTGGGCTTGATCAATCCTCCCACAACCTTCAGAGTAGCTGAGACATGCCACTATGCCTGGCTAATTTTCTTTCTTTTTTTTTTAAAGAGAGCAAGTCTTGCTATGTTGCCCAGGCTGGTCTGTCCTGGCCTCCCACAGTGCTACGGTCACAGGTGTGATCCACTGTGCCTGGCCGAGGGGTAAACTTTCTGATATGGATTGAGCCAGCACAGAACCTTCCCCAAGCTGTACTCTTTGAAAGACAGGGTCTCGCTCAGTCGCCCAGGCTGGATGGAGCGCAGACTATACTCTTAAGTGACAAAATTCACGGTGCAGAGAGGTGGGTGTGGTTGGAAGGACACACATGAACACATCGTCTTGTAAGGACGGCTGTCCCCAGTGGCACAGAAACAACTAAGGCAGGTGCCTGAGAGCGGAGGACAGCAGGACTCCATCCAGGGGGCTGGACTCTTACCTTTACCACACTCCCTCCTGTAATGTTTGCAGATTTTCTTTTATCACTCAAATTGTTCATTACCCATTTTTAAAAGCCAATTATTTTTTCCTGGGTTTGGGTGCCTGCCTCAAACATTGCCTTACCGACACAGGGCAACAATCCCCGCACCTGTGGGGCGAGGGCAGGCTGAGCTGCAGCTCCAGCAGAGCCTGGTGCCCGGAGACAGGAGCGCCTGCAGCAGGCCGCTCTAAGTGCTTCCTGAGTAGAGGAAGCCGCAGTGTTGCCAACACTGGAGGAAGTGGCAGATGCCCACAACCAGGTGTGTGTGGCCGACTGGGATGGAGCGGGGGCTGGGGATACTGGCCCTGGGTCTGTGGGGGTCATGCAGACAGTCACAGGGCCTGGCCTGGAGATGCCCAGGACTGGACCTGGGGAGCCCTGGAGGGGAGCAGGAGGCAGCGTAGCCCAGGGTGGAGGGGGCTCCTTGGAGTCACTGCCTGGCCAGGGACAGCTGCCCACTCCTTGCTGGCTCCCAGCGCCATGACGCATGTCCAGGCTGTGGCCCAGGCAGGAGGCTTCCAAACATGGGGAGGATGAGGAAAGAAGAGGAAAGGAGGGAGGAAAGCAGGGAGAAAAGGGGTGGGAAGAGGGCGGGAAAAGCAGCGGGAGGGGTGGCCCCGTTCCAGGACACAGTGTGCCTGGGTTTCCAGGTACTTGTTGGACCTGGGCCCTCCTCACCCGACACCTTGTGACAAGCCTCGGTCCCCAAGGCCACAGCAAAGCTCTGACAGGCGGAGGGAGGAGGCTACCAAAACACAGCCCGCCAGCCCTTCCCTCAGCCAGGGGCCGGGCCCTGGGCTCAGTAAACAGGTCGCAGAGCCATTAGTCAGCACTTTGGTCGGGCGGATCTCCCGCCTCAGGTTCCTGGTCCCCAGGAGGGCACCCTGGCTCCCACAGCCCCAGCCTGGCCTGCCCTGAGCCCCGGGACATGGGGGCAACATGAAAGCCAGCTGGTCCCACCGCCTGCATCCTGGGGCCAGCCGGGCCTGAGGTCATCTCCTTGGCCAGCCAGCGGCAGCCGCCTGTGCCCGGGCTCGGCCCTGACTGCCAGCGAGCAGGAGTCTCCGGCGGCCCCTCCCCCGCCCTGTCTGACGCAGAGCAAGGCCGGCCAATGCCGGCCGCAGGAGCAATGTCAACAAACACACGGCCTAGACAGGTGGGCCAGGCCGGCAGTGCTGCCAGGGCCTGCCTGGGACGCTGGACTCAGGCAGGGCCCCTAGGACTGACACCCGGCGGGGAAGGGATGCCTGGTCAGGGGAACTCAGCCCTGCCCTCGGGGCGCCCTGCGGCCCAGACACCCCCTCCCCGGTCTCACAGCTGGGGAAGTCACAGCAAGAGCCAGCCCCAGCCCAGGCCTGGACCCAGGGTGGAGTCTCCAGGGGCCCAGTAGACCCCAGCCTGGACAGGCTCAACACCAGTGCTCACCAGGGGATCCAGCACCTGGGGCCACAGTCTCCCATCCCCGTCCCCGGCACACAGCAGCCCGGAGGCCTTACCTGGAAGTCGTACAGGGCCACGATGTTTTCATGTTTCAGTTCCTAGGACAGAAACCCAAGTTTCTTATCAGTGTGGGGAGGGGGGCTCGCCCTCGCCCACACACCCTCCCCAAGCACTAGCTCACCTTCAGGATTTTGATTTCCTTCCCCAGCAGGGTCTGAGATTTGGCGAGGTTCTTCTTGTTAATGCACTTGACGGCGACCTCCAAATCGTGCTTCTGAAAGCCAAACGTGCAACTTCAGGGCCAGGGCTGCCCCTCGCAGGCCTCCCCCAGACCCCACACCGCACAGGTGGGACCCTGAGACGATCCCGGTTGGGTATCCCGGGACTGGAAGGCCGAGTGGGGAGCCAGGTTGAGGATCGGGCTGGGGGTCCTGGGGTAGGGATCCAGCCTGGAAAGCCAGGCTGTGGGACAGGGCGCGGGGTGTCCCGGGGTAAGGGTTTGGACAGGAAAGTCGTGCTGGGGGTCTCGGAGTGGGGATCTGGGCTGGCAAGCCAGGCAGTGGATCCTGAGGTGGGAGTCGGCCTGGAAAGCCCGGCAGGGGATCTCGGGGCGGGAGTCTGTACTGGAAAGTCGGGCTGGGGGTCGCGGGGTAGGGATCCTGGGGTGGGGGTCGGCCTGGAAAGTCGGGCGGGACTCTCGGGCGGCGTGGGGGGGGGGG